>NC_050578.1:122225479-122525479 GCF_011100635.1 Trichosurus vulpecula | reverse complement strand
GTTGCAACAAGAGTGGATCAAGTGTGGTAAAAGTATTGTGAAATAAGGCTCCAAAGATACTATGGCCAAATTGTCCAAGAGATATTTGAGAGCTAATAGGGGGTCTATAAATGATTTTAAATAAAAGAGTGATGCATTTTGGGTTTTATAAAAGAAATATTAATCTGACAAAAATATGAAAAATATACACACACATTATGTATACACATAATAGAATTGCCAAACTTAGCAATTGATTGGATATTTGAGTTAAGGAGAGGAGGAATCAAAGATATTTCAAGTTTACATGATTAGTAGAATAATACTGTAGATGGATAGGAGTAGGAAAGCTAGTTGAAGGGGAAAAAAAAAAACAACAAAAAACCTTGAAATACAAAATACCTACAGGTGTTCTACGTGTAAATATGAAAACCATAGAAAATTTTGGCCTCCCTAAGGTGATACCCCTGTTAGCCTCTGATAAAAAGGATTAAATGATTAAGTAACATACTTTTCAAAGTTGCAAAGTTGAAATAGTTGGCAGTGGTGGGTCTTCACTTTCCAGGACAAAATATGATTAAAAGCAAGAATAGAAATGTTTTGCTGCTCAGTTCTTTACTGGGATTATTGCAGGAGAAGAAGAGCCTAGTAATGAGGAAAATTTCCCGAATAGAAAAGGAGGTCAATCACTCAGTTTACAATCATCTCTGAACATTGTCTGACATGGAATTTGGAAATTGAAAAACCTGAAATTTAAAAAAGGTCATACATATTCAGTATAGATATCCTTTATGTAACTCAATGATTTTCCTAAAGCAGAGAAAATATGCTCTTTGCCACCCATAGCTGCAACTCCTTTTCTATGATACAAGTATAGAAAGAGGAAGCTAGAAAGATACATTCGAAGCTTGCCAAGGAAATGACAGCCACACAAATGAGCCAGGGATTAGGTCCTAGAGGAAGTACAGAGGGCTTGATCCTTAGTTCCTCACTGGATACATCTCCTTTTATGGGTTTCAGACAGGTGCTTGACCATGAAAAATGCCAATTTACCACATGAACTGTCAGTTACACTTCTGGACACTGCTCCAATACCTATCAGCCACGCATTTGAACGTTTATTTATGTGAGCTCACAACCTCTTATGCAGGAGGACAGTCAAGCTCATTACAAAAGTTCATAAGTCTCCATGGACATAAGCTAGCTGCTTGGAGCAGAATATTAATGTTTCAAAGCAGAAACCAAAGAGAAACATGGACACAGGCAACGTTAATTCCACTGGATGTAGATACTTAAAAAAGAGGTAGTGATTTGTATTTCTAGACCAAATTTTCCCTGAGTTTTTCTTTCTGACAGTCTGATGGGGTCTATAAATTATTTAGAAACCTAAACTGCCTTGCCATCATCAAAGACTACAGAAACTACAATGAACATGGAATTCTTTAAAAATCCGTTCTCTGGAGTTTCAATAGCTCAATGCTACTGATGAATTCCTACCTCTGATGGCTCTTTCAGAGGTAGTCTTTAAGAAACAGATGCTTCCTTCAACACTCAGTAAAAGAACTACTTCTGGGAGTCAAACTGTCTATAACAGCAGTTAACAAAGTGTGGTCCAGTTTCCTCAGGGCCCCTGATGCTCAGAGTTTTCAGAAACTCTGTTGCACTAGGTGACAGTGAATAATGTGCTGGGCCAGGAGTCAGGAAGACCTGAGTTTAAATCTGGCCTCAGATACTCAGATGCAGCTGTGTAATTTTGGGCAAATTGCTTAACCTTGCTTGACTCAGTTCCTCATCTGTAAAGTGGGCTAGAGAAGGAAATGGTAAGCCATTACAATATATTTGAAAAACAAACAAACAAACAAACGAAAATATGTGGAGGCACAAAGAGTCAGACACAACTGAAAAATTACTAAATAGCATTAAACACATATACACACATGTGAATATGTGTATATGTGCATACACATATACATCTACATAATAAAATTAAGATATTTCTATTAATAATATGATAAATTTTGATACACGTAATCTACATAAACAAAAGCTCTTTGGCAGATACTCAATCATTTTTAAAATTGTAAAGTGTTCCCGAGGCAAAAAAGTTTGAGAATTAGGGAACTATATATTCTAATCTGATTCACAGTAAATGCCAAAATCTGAGTAGAAGATTAGAATGCAAGGGGATGTCTTGGCACCAAGATGGCATTCACTTTCACTCTCCCTTACTGACCTTGAAAACCCCAGAAAATACTTCACTAGGAAAAAAATACCGGAACAGTGGAGCCAGCAGAATGATGGGGTGCAGCACGTTTTTAGCTCAAGAGGCTAGGGGGATTAACAAGAAATGTCACTTTTGCTATGGCTGAAGTGAACCAGTACAGGACAGGAGGTGTTCCAATAAGCCAGCAGCAAGCCCTGGCCCAGTGAATCAGCAGGAGATCCTGAGCCCACTGTGAAGTAGCAGTCGAGGGCCAACACTAGGAACCCCTGTGTGCCTTCGCACAGCCAGGGGAATCAGCAGACACCAGCATGGAGGGGCATCCACCAGTGGCTGAGCCTATGCATGCTCTAGTGCATCCCTAGAGGAGGAGACCACCAAGTGGCCAGACTTCCCCTGCCCCACACATCATGCTGGGAGCTTCAGTGTAACCCAGGAGAAATGCAAAAAGAACTCAGCTGGCCTCGGCACACAACAGCCAGCTCCAGCTCAGCACCAGGTAAGCTTCAGCTTTATATAGCTTCCAGCTACCAGAACCAGAGGTCCCACTACACTAAGCCAGTAACCAGGTTCCTAGTCCCCAGCACCAGAAGTGTGGGAAAGAACTCCCTGTGTGCCAGAAGCAGAGATCCACTTTAAAAGGCAGGAAAGGGGCTGAGCCAAGATGGTGGAGTAAAAGCAGGGACTTGTTTGAGCTCTCCCCCAAACCTCTCCAATTACCTGTAAAAATGACTCTAAAGAAATTCTAGAGCTACAGAAGCCACAAAATGAAAAATAGAAACAAATACCCAACCCAAAACAACCTGGAAGGGTCTGTCACAACAGGCTGGGAGGGGAGCACAGTTCGGCATGGGCCACACTGGCACAGACCAGGCCAGAGCAGGCCTCAGGGAATTGAATGACTGCCAGCTATTGCAGTTTCCAGATTTCTCAACCCACAAATGCCAAAGACAAAGTAGAAGGTCAGTGGGGAAATTCTGTTGGACCTAGGTGAAAGAAAAGCATGGTCTGGCCCCAGCCCTCATGTGGCAGAGGTGGAGGTGGTGGTGGCAGTGGCAGTGGCAGTGGCAGTAGCAGCAGCAGCAGAGGCTGCTTCTGGAGCTCCAGGCACACAGATGGTGGGAAGATCAAGGGGCTGATCAGAGGGGGATTGAAGGAATCTCTTTGCTGGCACTGAGACAAGATTCTTTTACTTTGTCATGCTTGGATCTGGTTTTCAGTCCGGGGTGGCAGTCCTGGCATGAGAAGGAGCACTGGTGTGGCAGAGCTTGTGGCAGCTGGGGAGAAAAAAATCCCCTTCACATTTCCAAGGTAACAAAGAGTGCTTATGATCACTGACAGACCAGAGGACAGGCCAGGAAAGGAATAAACACCTCTCCTTTGATCATACCATATAAGAAGAACTGAAAAGTTGCAGGTGCAGAAGTATCTCTGACAACAGCTGCACAAAACCCCAGAAACTTGGGACAGAGTACTCTTCATGCTGGAAGCAGAGTCATACCATGACGAAAAGCTCAAAAATCAAGTAATTGGCTAAGAAAATGAGCAAACACCATAAAAAAACCATACTATAGAATCTTGCTTTGTTGACAAAGAGGATCAAAACATACAGCCAGAAAAAGAATACAAAGTTAAAGCTCCTACATCCAAAGCATCCAAGAAAAATATGAATTGATTTCAAGCCATGGCAGAGCTCAAAAAGGAATATGAAAATCAAGTAAGAGAAGTAGAGGAAAATTAAGAAAAGAAATGAGAGTGATGCAAGAAAATCATGAAAAACGAGTCAACAGCTTGTTAAAGGAGACACAAAAAATACTGAAAAAAATAAAATCTTAAAAAAGAGACTAACCCAAATGGAAAAGTTATAATGAAACAAATGGAAGCTAATGACTTTATGGGAAATCAAGAAATTATAAAACAGAACCAAAAGAATGAAAAAATAGAAGACAATGTGAAATATCCCATTGGAAAAACCACTGGCCTGGAAAATAGATCCAGGAGAGATAATTTAAATGTTTTTTGGATTATCTGAAAGCCAAGCAAAAAAGAGCCTAGACATCATCATTCAAGAAATTATCAGGGAAAACTGCCCTGATATTCTAGAACCAGAGGATAAAATAGAAATCGAAAGAATCCATCAATTGCCTTTTGAAAAAAATCCCAAAAGGAAAACTTCTAGGAATATAGTAGCCAAATTCCAGAGTTTCCATGTCAAGGAGAAAATAGTACAATTCTATTAAGAAACTATTCTAGTATCATGGAAACACAATCAGAATAACACAAGATCTAGCAGCTTCTACAGTAAAGGATCTGAGGGCTTGGAATATGATATTCTGGAGGTCAAAGGAGCTAGGATTAAAACCAAGAATCACCTACCCGGCAGGTATTCAATGAAAGAGAGGACTTTCAAGCATTCTTGATGAAAATACCAGAACTGAACATAAAATTTGACTTTCAAAGGCAAGAATCAAGAGAAGCATGAAAAGGTAAACAAGAAAGAGAAATAATAAGGGGCTTGTTAAAGTTGAACTATTTGCATTCCTACATGGAAAGAAGGTATTTGTAACTCATGAGACCTTTCTCAGTATTAAGGTAGTTGAAGGCAATATATATATATATATATATATATATATATATATATATATATATATATATACATATATATATGGCATAAGGTGAGTTTAATATGAAGGGATGATATCTAAAAATAAAATTAAGGGGTGAGAAAGGAGTGTATTGGGAGAAAGAGAAAGGGAGAGATAGAATAACTTAAATTATCTCACATAAAAAGGGCAAGAAAAAGCTGTTACAATGGAATGGAATAGAGGGGAGGTGAAAGGGAATGAATGAACAATACTCTCATCGGATTTGGATTAAGGAGGGAATACTATACACACTCAACTAGGTATCTTACTCTACAGGAAGGTAGAGAGGAAGGGCTTAAGAGGGGATGATGGAAGGGAAGGTAGCTTGGGTGAGTGGTAGTCAGAAGCAAACACATTTGAAAAGGGACAGGATCAAAGGAAAAAATGGAAAAAATGGGGCAGCAGGATAGGATGGAGGGAAATATAATAGTCTTTCACAATATGACTATTATGGAAATGTCTTGCATAACTACACAGCTATAACCTATATTGAATTGTTTGCCTTCTCAATGAGGGTGGGTGGGGAGGGAAGAAGGGAGAGAATCTGGAAGTCAGAGTTTTAAAAACAAATGCTAAAAATTGTTTTTACATGCAAATGGAAAATAAGACATGCAGGCATGGAATCTATCTTGCCCAACAAGAAAGTAAGGAGGAAGGGGATAAGAGGGGCAGGTGAAAAAAGGGAGGGGAGACTGTGGGAAGGGTTAATCAACATGTGTGCCATCTTGGGCTGGGGGTTGGGGAATGATGGGGAGAAATTATGGAAGTCAAAATCTTGTGGAAATGAATGTTGAAAACCAGAAACTAATTAATTAATTAAAAAATAAAAGTCAGGAAAAATGCTATCACAATAAGGAAAAAGCAACTTAGAAAAGCCAAGACCATAGATTCTTAAAGTGGGGATAGGGAAGATCAAAATATGACTTCAGAAAAGGACAGCATTGACATTATACCCCCATCTGAAACCTCGAAAGGGGAATATGAACTGGTCTCAAGCCAAAAAAGCATGTTTAGAAGAGCTCAAGAAGGATTTTAAAAGTCGAATTAGAGAGGTAGAAGAAAAAAATGATCCATTCCTTTAAAAATAAAATTGACAAAATGGAAAAAAATCATGGAAGAAAACACTTACTTAAAAAGTAAAGTCAGCCAAGTGTTAAAGGACGTACAAAAGCTAACTGAAGAAAACAATATGTTAAAAATTAGAATTGGCAATTAGCAGCTAATGACTCTATGAGACATCAAGAGTCAGTCAAACAAAATCAAAATAATGAAAAAATATAAGAAAAAATATCTCGTTGGAAAAAGAACTGACCTGGAAAATAGATCCAGGAGAGATGATTTAAGAATTGTTGTTGTACCAGAAAGCCATGATGAAAAAAATAGCCTGGATGGTATCTTCCAAGAAGTCAAGGAAAACTGCCCCCAGGTCCTAGAACCAGAGGGTAAAATAGTCATCAAAAGAATCTGCCCATCAACCCCTGAACAGGATCCCAAATTGCAAATATCAGAGAATATTGTAGCCAAATTCCATAATTATCAGGTCAAAGGAGAATTTCCTGCAAGAAGCCAGAAAGAAACAATTCAAATACTGTGATCACATAGAACCTTGAAGCTTCTAAATCGAAAGACTTTTGGGATTGGAATATGATATTTTTAAGGAAAATGAGGTTGGACTACAGCCAATGATCAACTACTCAGCAAAACCAGGCATAATCATTTTGTCAAGGAGATGGACATTCAAAGAAATAGGTGACTTCCAGACCTTCCTGATGAAAAGACCAGAGTTCAATGGAAAATTTTATCTTCAAATACAAGACTCAAAAAAGGCATAAAAAGTCAAACAGGAAAGAAAATAAAACATTATTCAATAAAGGCAAACTTTTTACATTCTGTTTTTTTTTCCTATTTCCTAGTTGCATGCAAAAACTTTTATTTTTGATTTTGAACAACTGTTTTTAAAACTTTGAGTTCCAAATTCTCTCCTTTCTTCCCTCCCCACCCACTCTCCCTAAAAAGGCAATCAATTCAACATAGGCCACATACGCATCATTATGTAAAACCCTTTCACAATACTGGTTTTAATCCTAGCTCCATTGACCTCCGGAATATCGTATCCCAAGCCCTTTGATCCCTTAAGATAGAAGTTGCTAGATCTTGTATTATCCTGATTATGTTTCCACAATACTCAAATTGTTTCTTTCTGGCTGTTTGCAGTATTTTCTTCTTGATCTGGGAGCTCTGGAATTTAGCAACAATATTCCTTGGGGTTTTCTTTTTGGGATCCTTTTGAGGAGGTGATCTGTGGATTCTTTCAATTTCTATTTTACTCTCTGGCTCTAGAATATCAGGGCAGTTCTCCTTGATAATTTCTTGAAAGATGAGCTCTAGGCTCTGTTTTTGATCACGGCTTTCAAATAGTGCAATAATTTTTAAATTATCTCTCCTGGATCTATTTTCCAGGTCAGTGGTTTTTCCAATGAGATATTTCACATTGTCTTCTACTTTTTCATTCCTTTGGTTCTGTTTTATGATATCTTGATTTCTCATAAAGTCACTAGCTTCCATTTGCTCCCTTCTAATTTTGAAGGTATTATTTCGTTCAGTGGTCCTTTGGACCTCCTTTTCCATTTGGCTAATTCTGCCTTTCAAGGCATTCTTCTCCTCATTGGCTTTTTGGAGCTCTTTTGCCATTTGAGTTAGTCTATTTTTAAGCTGTTATTTTCTTCTGTATTTTTTTGAGTCTCCTTTACCAAGTCATTGACATTGTTTTTCGTGATTTTCTTGCATCACTCTCATTTCTCTTCCCAATTGATAAATGGTCAAAGATATTAAGAGGACGTTTTCAGAGGAAGAAATTAAAACTATTCATAGTTATATGAATAAAATGCTCTAAATCACTATTGATTACAAAAATTCCCATCAAAGAACATCTGAGGTGCCACATCTCTCCTGTCAGATTGGCTAACATGACAAAACAAGAAAATGATAAATGTTGGAGAGCATGTGGGAAAATTGTAACACCAATTCATTGTTAGCGGCGTTGTGAACTGATCTCATCATTCTGGAAAGCAATTATGAGCTATGCCCAAAGAGCTATAAAATTGTGCATACCCTTTGATCCAGCAAAAGGACCCACATGTACAAAAATTTTATAGCAGCTCTTTTTGTGGTGGCCAAGAAGTGGAAATTGTGAGGATGCCTATCAATTTGGGAATGGCTGAACAAGTTGTGGTATACAAATCTAATGGTATACTATTGTGCTATAAGAAATGATGAGAATTCGGACTTCAGAAAAACCTGGAAAGATTTCTATGAACTGATGCTGAGTGAATTGAGCAGGACCGTGAGAACATTGTCCACAGTAAGAGCAACGATACAATGACTAACTTTGAGAGTCTTAGCTCTTCTCAGCAATCCAAGCACCTAAAACAATTCCAAAAGACTCATGATGGAAAATGCCATCCACATCCAGAAAAAGAAATATGGAGTCTGAATTCAGATTGAGGTAGATTCTTTTCTTTTCTTTTCTTTTTGTTTTGTTTTGTTTTTCTTTCTCATAGTTCCTCCCAATCATTCTAATTCTTCAATACAACGTGAGTAATGTGAAAATATATTTAATAGGAATGTATATGTAGAGCCTATTTTGGATTGCATGCCATCTGGGGAGGGGGAGGGGAAGGAGGGCTAGAAAATTTAAATCTTATGGAAGTGAATGTTGAAAACTGAAAATAAATAAATTAACTTATTTCAAAAAAGATTACAATGTAAGTTCCTTAAGCAAAAGTACTTTTTTTTTAATCTTCTTATCCCCAGTACCCAGCACAGTACCTGGCATATAGTATGTTCTTAGTAATAATTTTTAGAAAAAAAATGAATGGATAAATTTAGAGCTGGAGGATAATTCTAGGGAATTTAATCCAATCTTTTTTTGCAGATGAGGAAACAAAGGCTATACCTGTATTTATACTTATACCTATCTATCTATCTATCTATCTATCTATCTATCTATCTATCTATCTATCTATCTATCTATCTATATGTATCTATATCTATATATCTATATCTATATATCTGTATATATATATATATATATGCATATTTATATATGCATATATATACCATATGCATGTGTGTAAATGATGGGATGTGATATAGTATAGAATCCTGTAACACAAGGTTGTTCAACGATGGTTATCTTAGCGCTGCATTAAAGTAAAATAATTATTCGAGGGCCACACCCAGAATAAAAAATACAGTACACTAATATAAAGTGGGGAAATGCGCATCATCAATATGGCAGGTGAAGGCACGAAGTATGAAAGCAAATACAAAACAACAAAGTGACAACACAACAGTATAAAGGTTGGTGCACACTGACTAGTCTGCAGCGTACAGACGGAATGCATCCCACAGATTGATTGAAAATTCCGTATTTTCCATCTATGATACTGCTTAAAAACCCTAAAGAAAATTAACATCGATAAGATTATTTATTAGTGGTGGAATTAAAAAAAATCTAATACACATACCATGCAAATTATCATTTTACTTCTTTGCTCTTGAAAATGAAAACCCACAGGCAGGCCACATAAAATCACACTGCAGGCCTCATGGGACCCTCAGGCCATATTCTAGACAGCCCTGCTATAGCACGTACACAGCATATATATGTGAATATATATATATATATATATATATATGTATGTATGTATGTATGTATGCATATATACACACATATATATACACACATACAATCATACAATTTTGGGGTTACTGATCTGTGATCAACTTGTCAATAATATCTTAAAGCAGCATATTTTTGCTTGTGTGTTTGTTGTTCTAACATTTTGTGTATATCATCTACCATTTTTGGCTGTCTAATGAATTATATAGACTCTAAGAATAAGGTTTTTAAATGCATAAAATAAAGTGCATAAAGGAAACATTATATTGAAATAGTTTTTCGAATATTTAAAAAGTAAATAAATTCACAGATTCTCAAGTAAGAATCCTGGTCAAAGAGAGTTATCTATTAATAAAATATTCAAAGTTAGGAGTATTATATACATATGCATGCATATATGTAATATGTATATGCACATGTGTGTGTATTAGTACACATATGAGTACACGTGTATTAGTACACATGTAGTTATGATTTAAAAAAAAAACAAAACCTCAACTTGGTCTTGGCTAACGTTTGCTTTCTTAGGCTCATTTCATGCTATTACCCTTCAAAAACCCTATATTTTGAGCAAACTGGACTACAAACTGATCCTTGAACTTATAGCTGTGTCTTTTCTCTTCATTTACTTACTTGTTTTTTTTTTTTAATTTAATGCCTGGAAGACTCTTTTTACTCATCTTTCCCTATTGAAGCTCTTCTCTTCCCATAAGGCTCAGCTCATGCCATTTTCTTTACAAATCTTCCTTTCACACATCTAGACCTTCTGGAGAAAGTGATCTTATCTTTCCCAAATTTTTAGAATACTTTCTTTATACAGCATTTGTCCCATCACATTCATACTTGTTTTCAGAGATGTCATATAATCTGCCCCTTAGTTAATTATAAGCTTCTTTGGGGTAGAAGCTGCCCCGCCCACCCCACCTTTGTCTTTCACAGAATTCAGGAAAAAAACAAAAACAAAAAAAAAAAAACAAAACAAAAACAATCTACTTTAGAAGAGAATTCAAGGATGATCTTATCTAACCCATACCTGGAAATGGATCTGATCTACAATGTACCTGAAATGTAGCCATCCAATCTTTGTTTAATAATTTCTAATAAGGGGGATTTTCCACTATTTCCTGAGGCAGTCAATTTCATTTTCTGTTCCCAATTTGTTGTACACAAATGGGCACTCAAAAGATATTTACTGAATGTAGAATAAATATTTCATTTGATAAGATAATGAATTCAAAAGATTCTAATGGACTGGAATAATCGACACACTAAAAATTTGAAATTTCCCAGCTCATGAGATCCTAGACTCTATTAGTTTAAATAGAGGAAAGTAATAATTCCACTCTACTCTGGGCTGTTCTGACTACATTTGAAATATGCTTAGTTCTTGTTGTCACATTTTAATAGTGCCAGTGATAAAATGACTTATGTTCAGAGGAGGGTCAAGCAGGTTGAAATGAATAGTAATTACTGGCATGTATATCAAAATCTATGGCTTATGAATGCTTTTCACATATCATCTTATTTGATCTTAATAATAATCCTGTATTAAAAGTATTATTGGTTACACTTTACAGATAAAGAAAAAGGTGACTCAGAAAGGTTAAGTGACTTATCCAGTGTTACACACATACCTTGAAAAACTAGGTATCGTAGAACTCTTTCCACAATATTATGCCACTTTCATAAGTTTGAGAATTGATTGGGGACACCATGAAGTTAAATAGATTTGCTAAGTGCTATAGTTAATATGTTTTATATCACAATTTATATTCATGTCTTCCTGAGTATAAGGTAAAGTATAAGAACTTTATTGACTAAGCTATACTCTCAGAGAAAATAAGACAACTATCTGGTTATTATTAAATAGTTTTCATCCTCCTCATCTCATTATCACCAGAATTTATACTATTATCCCCCTGGAATCACCCTTAACTCTTGTATGTGAGCTCTTGAGCTATCCAGGCAGGATCCAGGCCTTGGTGTTACTTCCTGGACATCTTTTCCAGCATATTCTTTCCACTCTACTCCAAAGGCAATTTGTGGATTCTCTTCATTCGATCTATATTTTCCGTATTCAGAAGTTTTATGCAGTTTTCTTGTATTATTTCTTCATTAGAGCATTAAAGTTTTTTGACTTTTCATGTTCTTTTAATGGACTCATGATCGAGTTGTCTCTACACAAACCAACTTTAAGATCACTATGCTTATGTGCTTTTCTTGTATAGAAATTATGTTTTATTTTAATGTTACTACATTTAGCTTCTCTTCTTCAAGGCTTTCATTAACCTCAATACATTTTTATTTTCATTTTTATTTCTATTTTTGTATTTTCATATTTATTTCTATTTATTTGGAAAAAACCCATCATGGATTCAAGTTTTCTTATTTTGCTTATTATTTCTTCTTCGATGAACCTACATTCTACCACTGGTTGCCTTTAATTTCTACTTTCAAAATTCTTATTTCTTTCTTTAACAATTAAGGAACATCTTGCTGTGGTTTTGTAATCTCTTGAGAATTCACAGAATCCTCTGCCCCACCAACAGCTGATTTAATTTCCTTTGTCTTTTAGTAATCACTTAAAGATAGTTGGACTTGTTCAGGTCTCTTAGTGGCTATCTTCTGTTTTACTATCTTCACTGTTATTTCCTTGTACTTTAGGTTTTAACTAAATTTTCTCCTTCCTAAGATTTTGTTTTTGTTTTTTAGTCATTTATTTATGTCTGACTCTCATGGACCATAGCATACCAGGCCCTTCTATCCTCCATTATCTCTCAAAGTCTGTCCAAGCTAGTGTTCATTGTTTCTATGATGTATATCCATCTCAACCTCTGCTGTTCCCTTTTTCTTTTGCCTTCCATCTTTCCCAACATCAATGGTCTTTCTAATCAGTCCCCTCTTCTCATTATGGGGTGAAAGTGCTTAAACTTCAGCTTCAGTATTTGATCTTCCAGTCAATAGTCTGACTGATTTGATCTCCTTACTATCCAAGGGACTTTCAAAAATCTCCAGCACCACAATTTAAGGTGTCGATTCTGTGGCACTCAGCTTTCCTTATAGTTCAGCTTTCACAGCCAAACAATATTATTGGAAATGACAATTCTTTGCCTATATGGATTTTTGTCAGTGTATTGCTAATGTATTGTTAATGCAATGGGAAGGTCTTTCCCATCCATTAATAGGCCCATGTGGCCTGTCTGAGTTACACAAGTAGGAGTCATATGAGTTTGAGTCACATGGAGCCTGTGGTGGGAGAAGTTCGCTGAATAGGTGGAGCAGGAAGGGTTGGAGCGGGAAGTAAGGCAGAGCAATCAGAGCTGGAAAAGAGAGAGCAGGCAGAGGAAGCAGTGAAAGTGGGAGAAGGGGGTGATTTTGCTTAAGGGAGTTCATTTGTGGGAAGGCCCAAACAGAGGTAAGGCTTGGGGTTATCAGTGTTCTCTGCATTGGTAATGTGTATACACATCTTGGTTAAAATAATGGATGTCTTTGTTGCAATGATGGATTTGGCTTTCTGGTGTTGGAATAAATTTTTTTGGTTCTGTTTTCCACGGAGAGGGTCTGTTATATTTTGCAACTCAGAACTATGCCGGCAAATTCATAGAAGCTGTAGTTGGTGCTACAGTCAGCAAAATGATGTCTCTGCTTTTCAGTATGCTGTCCAGATTTCCATAGCTTTCCTTTCAATGAGCATCTTTTAATTACACACAGTTGCCATCTGTCATGATCTTTGAGCCCAAGAATCTAAAATCTGACAATGCTTTTGTTTCTTCTTCTTGTACTTGCCAGGATGTGATGGGATCAGTTGTCAAGCTCTTAGGGTTTTTTATTTGTTTTTTTGTTTGTTTTTGTTTTGTTTTGTATGATGAGCTTCATGCCAGCCTTTATGCTCTCCTCTTTCATACTCATCAAGAGGCTTCTTAATTTATCTTCTCTTTTTGCCATCAGAGTGCTATAGTCTGCATATCTGAGATTGTTGATCTTTTTCCTGGCAACCTTAATTCTGGCTTCTGCTTCATCCAGCCCGGGATTTTGCATGATGTACTTTGCATATAAGTATGGATGCTGTTCCTTTCATAGGATGGCTGGCAAAGGAGAAGAACTAAGTAACCCCAAATTTCATGTTGTAGTTTTATAACAAATAAAGCATTGTGATATTTTACATTGAAAAATTGGTGACAGTAAGACAAGTTGCCTTGTAAATTAAGATTTTCAAAAGCAAATTAAAATATTTAAAATTTTAAAAGAGTTGATGATATATTGCCTTTTCTTACTCCTTTTCTAACTTTAAAATAGTTGTTCTATGTTCAGTTCAAACTGTTGCTTCTTGTCCCACATCCAGTTTCCTCAGATGACAAGTAAGGTGATCCAGTACTCCCATCTCTTTGAAGACATGCCACATTTTCTTGTGAACCACAGAGTTAAAGGCTTTATATAGTATAGTCAATAAAACAGAAGTATACGTTTGTTTTCTTTCTTGAACTCCCTTGCTTTCCCTGTAATCCAGTGAATGTTGGTAATTTGGTCTCTAGTTCCTCTGCCTTTTTGAAAACTAGTCTGCTCTTCTGGCAATTTTCAGTTGACATATTGCTGCAGCTTAGTTTGTAGAATTTTAAGCATAACCTTGATATCATAAAAAATGAGCACAATTTGAACATTCCTTGGCATTGCCTCTTAGGATTGGGACATAAACCTTTCCCCCCAATGCAGTGGCTATTGCTGAATGTTTGAAATTTGCTGGCATGTTGAGTACAACACTTTAATATCATCATCTTTTAGGATTTTAAATAGCTCCACTGGAATTCCTTTACCTCCATTAGCCTTCTTGTTAGTAATGCCTCCTAACTTGACTTCATTCTCTAGGATGTCTGGCTCTAGATTAGTAACCACAAAATTTTGGTTATCAGTGACATTAAGATCTTTCTAGTATAGTTCTTCTATGCATTCTTCCCACCTCTTCTTATTCTCTTCTACTTCTGTTAAGTCCCTAAAATTTTTATTTCTTATCATGCCCATTTTTTATGAAAATTACTTTGATATCTCTAATTTTCTTTAAGAGATTGCTTGTCTTTCCACTCTGTGGTTTTCTTCTATTTCTTTGCATTGCTATTTTGCTGATTCCAGTTTTCCATTATCACTCATTTTCTAGTTCTTTTCACCTAGCCGACCCCAACTCACCCCTTCCCTGAACTGATCCAGGACAAAATCCTAAAACTCTCAGCCTACTTCCTCATCTTTCTCTTCCCCAAATTACTTCTGGGGTAATAGAATAAATTTCAACTGGAGTCTGATCCCCTAATCTTCAGACCAGATACAGCTTCCTTTCCCCTATACACACACATTCACATTGATGACCTGTCCAGTTCTCTCTGTTCTTTATTTTTTTTGGCTTAGCACTATCATAACATGCTGTTACACACAGCAAAATATGTTTCTGCTCTTCTATTCATTCTCCTCCTCCCTAAGAGGATACCCGGAGTTGAGTTCTGTTAACTTAATGCCACAGAATGGTAAGATGAGGGTAGTGTAGGGTGTACTGGCAAAGTCTGCAGCAACAGCAAAAAAAATTTTGAAGTGTATCACAGAGCACAAAGTGGTAGACCAGGTGGTGCCACCCTGATAGAGCATAGTGGCTGGTGGGAAATAGATTACTGAGTGAGTAGATTAGGGATTGACCTTCTCTGGTATTAAATTATCAGGTTATTAAACCCATTCATCTTCCTGATTTTAACCTGTGGAGACAATTAAAATTGCTTCACCTCTTACTAATTACTAATAATTTCTACTTGAAGGAGTTTTGAGAGTTCCTGAAGACTGCAGAAAATTTGACTACTGACCCCAAACCATGCTTCCATGCATGTCCCTATCATTCTTCTAGCTTCCTTTTATGTGTTATATACTATCTTTCCCCATTGTAATATAAACTCCTTGAGTGCACAGACTGTCTTGCTTTTGTTTATATCCTCAGTGTTTAGTACAGTGTCTGGAAAATACTAAAATTTTAGTAAATGCTATCATTCATTCAGAAGTGTCAGATGGTAGCATTGGGTGGTTTGCTGTGGACACAGTCTACGATTTGTTGCATTTAAACTTGAGTTTAATGTATGATAGTTAAAGTGAGTTAGATCTGGGCTTGAAGTGAGAGAATATTTTAATCTGACTAAACATGGAATAGTTTAATCCATAAAGTTACCAGCCTCCCAACAAAGGAGATGTTCAATAAGAAACTGGACAGACACTTGTAGGGGCTATTGTAGATAATAGGGAGTTGAACTTGAATTGTAATGTTTCTTCCAAGTCTAAGATTCTAGGATTTGTTCTAGAATTAGAAGGCTGTTACCATGGGTCTTCTTCATTTACAGAGAGGAGGCAAAATATGAAAGGAAGGCCTTTGGTATTCTTTGCTATTATAGAAATTGTTATTTAAATATCTTGAAAATTTTTCTCATCTCTAATGCCATAAACACCCATATCAGGTACAATTCATTCAATCTGTCATGAAAATAATAGCATATTATCGGTTTGTGTTTGATGAGTATTTATCTGTTTATTCAGTTAACTTAAAAAAATAAAACCCATCCTCTACTGTGGTAATCTACAGTCATTTAAAGCGGCTATAGGGACCCCTGAAATATGAGATCAGTATTGCTTTCTTTTCTTGACAAGATTACATTTGCACAATGAGGATCAAGCTCCAGATTAGGATCTCCCTTGGAATACTTAAGACAAATCTCTGGAGTTTAGAATGATACATCTTAATACTAAATGTCACAGTCACTGTAGATTGTTAGCCAGTATCCTGCTACATAGAGAAAAAAAAATTATGCTTGATGTAAGTAATAATGCCCTAATCATTATTACTGAGATTGGGATATCTGGGAAGTACCAGGATTCTCTTCTTTAGAGATCTTCGGTAAGGGCCTAATGACCAGAATATATATTGCAAAAGGATTATTATCAGGTACAGTTTGGACTAGATTACTCTCATGTGCCTTCTGAATCAAACAAGGCATCCGGGTAATGTAGTGGATAGAGTACTAGGCCTGATGTCAAGAAGACCTGAGTTCAAACAAAGATATTTAGCTAGCTTTGTGCATGTTGCTTACCTTCAGTTTCCTCTTCTGTAAAATGTGGGTAATAAAAACATCTACCTCTTAGGGTTGTTGTGAGAATCAAATGAGACATTTGTAAAATTCTTAGTATGGTGCCTGGTACATAGTGGTTCTACATAAAATGTTAGTGCCACATTCTTATTTCCTTGTTAATGACCACGTGAAAGTTACTAATGGCCCCATAGAAATCTAAAGGCATTTTTTAGTAATAGATAATAGCACAATTAAAAGAAATGTAGTAGTTTGTGGAGATCTAAGAAGTATTTCTATCTAGTACCATAGACTCTTAATGTTTTGGAAGAGGAAGACACCTAAGAGGATATCTTATATGAATCTTGTAATATATAGATGAAGATGTCAAAAACCCATGTGTTAGTTTATCTTAGTTTTGCCAACCATAGTACCCATTTGTGAAAGTACAGTATGTCGTGATTCACTACGGTTCCTGATCTAGTTCTGACTAGCAAATTAATTAAATTAATTATTTTGCCTCTCAGAGCAGAAGTTTTGATCGTACGGCATTTTATATTATACATTTTGGGACATTGCAGATCCAGTCAAATATCCCATTATTATAGCAATCATCAAGGCTTTCAATTCTCTTTTCTGATATGCCCTCTTATCCCACTGACTGATCAAAGGATAAACTTTAACTCAGAAGAGGTCCAAGAGATGGCCCTGCTACAATGATTACTGAATTTTCTACCTTTTATGCCATCCTCAGGTAGTTGGTAATGTTGAATTTAGGAAAAGGATCTTGAATTAATATCTCTTTTTCTTCGTGCCTCTGACTGTTATGGTTGAGTATTCCATTTTCCAAAGGCTATGTCCTTAATAGATCAAGAATACCCTAAGATGGGAACAAGTTATTCATTCTGGTACTTTCTTAGTTCCAAGAGGACTTACCTGATAAAGAGGTTGATGGATAACCCTCTCCTTTCTTAGGATAGTCTTGATCTAAAGATAGGATAGTTTTTCTGTATGTAAGTATAGGGTAGTAAGACTCTTCTAGCATGAGTCTTTATTTATTCAACTCCCTGCACTGATTGATCCAGTCAAGTTTCCTCCACGAGTCACATGCTTCCCTGGGATTTTTCTGATAACAATCTCTCAATCCCATGGATAGAGTAGAAGTCATTAAAGGGTAAAAGATTTGATATCCATCCCTCAGTGGAGCCCCCAGGAGAGGGAGGTGTTGTTTCGTGGAGTAGGGAATATTGAGTAGATGTTGGTTCAAAGAGGTCATCACTATCAACTTAGATCTTGCACAATTTGCATTCACTGGGCTTATGATCTCTTAGATACTTTACTACAGGTGATTTTGATGTGTGATAATTGTTAACTATGCCAAAAGTTTCCATATTGTGGCTTTGTGCCACCCCTTTGCCTTTTAAAACCAATGTGAATTGGTATTTGTTATAAGTCACCAGACATACCATACTGTTGAGGCCTAAGACTTGTTCCTTCTGGAGTGGGAAGGGTCAGAGGAAACAGAAAGCCTGGCATTTCCGGCTTTTATCCTTCATATTATATTTCCTTTCTTTTCCTTTTTTTCTCCTTTTTTATCATGGTAATTCTGAGAGAGACAGAGACAGAGAGAGATGGAGGGAGAATGAGAGAGAGTGAGAGAGAGAGAGAGCGAGAGAGAGAGAGAGAGAGAGAGAGAGAGAGAGAGAGAGAAGAGAGAGAGAGACAGAGAGACAGAGAGGCAGAGAGAGAGAGAGACAGAGACAGAGACAGAGAGACAGAGAGACCAAGAGAGAGACAGTAGTGCAGCATGACGTAGTGAGTAGATACAGCGAAACAACATCAAGAATATTTAGTTTCATGCCCCTTCTCTAATACAAACTGAATGAGTGAACCCAGATAAGTTCCTTCACTTCTCAGTGTCCCAGAAAAAGTTTAAAGACTTTAGCAATAGTTGCCAACTGTATTAGTAGAGAGAAATTCTACAGCTTCAATAGGACTTTCCTGTCCCAATAACATTTCAGGTCCAATGAAAAAATAGGCAGACATATTAGTGTAGATGGAGACACACATTCACGTACACATACTGAGCGAGAGAAAGAGAGCTAGAGAGACAGAGAGATAGACAGACAAAGACAGAGACAGAGAGACATAGACAGAGACAGAGACCATGAGACAGAGAAAGAGACAGACACAGACACAGAAACAGAGACACAGAGATTCAGAACAGAGAGAAGCAGAGAGTGGCGCCCACACAGAGAATGAGAGAACAGAAGATTTATGTGTTTTACCATGTTTATATGCTTTATATTTCTCTTTTTTAAAATTTTATTTTAGACCCAAGGGCCAGAACACAAATACAGAAAAGAAAAAAGAAACAAAACATACCATAAATGTAAATATTGAAACTTAAATACAAAGTAAGAAAGAAAAAAAAAAAGAGATGATTCAAAATATGTAACAATAAATTATCATTTCAAGAAAACCTATATGATACATTTCTCTAAAGAAAAAAAATTATAACAACCTCTAAAGTATTTAATAACTGTGGGGTTTTTTTTGACTGATTTACCTATTTTTTTTCTGTGGGTTAGTTCCCCTTTAATAGAAATTTCCAATTCATGTTGTACAGGATATTTTTACAAATGAACTATGTGCTTTTCCCCCATTTTTTATAACAAACTTCTCATTTAGTAAATGAATAAGTACTCCTCATGGTAGTGGGAAGATATTTGATTATTCAAATGACTAAATCACTAATTTTAGCCTTTTAGACAGACTGAGATACTGAGACAGCATGTTGGCCTTTTATTGATTTTTTAAATTCTAGCCCATGCTCTGAAGCTACCATCCCAAAGCTCACTCACACTTATAGGCCCGATCCCCAATGGGCAGCAGTCACTTTTTCCCTAAAGCTTCTAGTGTCAACCATGAGGGCATTAAAGGGGTTGCTTTCTATTACTGTAGCACATAGGCCCTCCTACTCTTGTGCTTCAACAGTGGTTATCTGTTGATACAAATTAGCCTGTCAGTATTACTTAGCTTTTAGAAAGGGATGTTTACTAAAGTGATGTATTAAAAGACAATTAGTCTGAAATAATCTATTTGCCAAAAAAAATAAAACAGAACACTGGAGGAGAGGCACACATCCTCTCATGGATACATAATCAGTTCAGGGGAAAGTGGGATCAATCTTAAAGCACATGATGTGATGAAATTGATAACTCACAGCTTCTCAAAGTCTTTTTCTTCCCTTGATGGAGCCTTAGGAATTTTCCCCTTAAAAATGATACAAATTTCTATTGGGGCACAGCAGCTTCCGGCGTCCTGTATATGGCTGCCGCCACCTGGGGCTTGCTCCGCCCAGAATAGCCAGGGAGCCATGGTGCTGCTCACGGCGCTGCTGAGGGTGCGCGCCCGCCTCACCGACCGCTACTGGCCGGTCCAGGACGTGCTGAAGTACGCCCGGCACTTTCGGGGAAGGAAGAATCGGTGTTACAGTTTGGCTGTCAGGGCTGTGCATAGAGCCTTTGTGAAATGTAC
The DNA here is from genome assembly GCF_011100635.1 of Trichosurus vulpecula. Classification (NCBI taxonomy): domain Eukaryota; kingdom Metazoa; phylum Chordata; class Mammalia; order Diprotodontia; family Phalangeridae; genus Trichosurus; species Trichosurus vulpecula. The sequence goes on along the minus strand of NC_050578.1, from coordinate 122,505,328 downwards.
CAATGCCAGGAGACTGAAGAAGAGGAACATGAGAACGCTTTGGATTAATCGAATTACAGCTGCTTCCCAAGAACATGGCCTGAAGTATCCATCATTTATTAGCAATTTGATCAAGTGTCAGGTGGAGCTCAACAAGAAAGTCCTTGCTGACCTGGCTATTTATGAACCCAAGACTTTTAAGTATTTGGCTGCTTTGGCCAAGAGGAGGAGAGAAGAAGGCCTCGTAGCCGCTCTGGGGGACGAGAAGGAGCCAGCGGGGATCTTTTCCAGGGTGGTGCATTATCAATGAAGGCGATGGAGCCGTGGCTACCACTGCCACCGCTGTGGCGCTTTGCCCAAACAAGGACTGAGGTACCTCAGCTACACCAATAACAAAGATAGGCAGTGTAAAAACTTCCCCAGGCTGTTCACCTTCTTTGGTAATCATGTCTTTTCACATTTCAGGAGCGCGACAAGAGGAGAGGTAGCTGGGCTTTTACCAGGTGGGAGGCTGGGGGAGCCCTTTTCACACTGGAAACCCTAAAGGATTCATTCAGCATATGTTCTTTTAAACCAGGGGCAGACTTCAAAATGTATTCAGAAAGAGATTGTAAAATAAAGCTTTTATAACCAAGAAAAAAAAATTTCTATTGGGCTCCTTGTGGAGTTCTGAACTACCTTTTGACAATTTGTCAAGTTTGTCCTTGGGTCTGATGCTGAGATTGATATGTGGTATGATGATGACACTGATAGGATAGTAATGGCAATTCTGAATCCTCTGAACTTTCAAAGTGTTTAAGACTCCCCTCTGATCAAGGGTGGGAGAGGAAGAAACAACAAAGCTCTCCTCTACCTCTTTCCCCAAAGCTATTCCATATGTATTTGGTTTGACTACTCTATCTTCTAAACTGTTCCAATACATAAATCCTGCTTTCTGGAATTTTTTTTTCAATTCAGAAGTTACAAAGCATGACTGAGTCATTTCAGTATATCCCAGCATGTTCCCTTTTATAAAATTATTTCATTTCATGCAATGGATGGAAGCATTCTTCTTCTTCTTAACTTAACTATTTTGTCATTTGGGATCTGGTTTTTTTATTGGATTTTGATCAGTTTCAAAGACTAATGGCATAACAGATACAACACTATTGTAAATGCTTCAGATCAACCCAAACAAAATTAAATCTTTTAAAGTAATCTTAACAGGAATAACTATCATTCACTCAGTCTTAAACTTGGTTAATCACATCAAGTAACCAAAAATATTTCATTTAGTTGTTCAGAACCATTTTGGATAGAGGATAAAGTCCTACATCTTTTTGTAATTTGGATAATCCTTTTGCCCAATAAAATTGACTTTCTTTCAGACATTTATCTGGAAGCATGATAAATATGACAGAAGTTTGTGTTCAGGTGATATTGCTATCCTTCTTTTCAAAACAGATTAGAAAGACTTAGACTTGTAATTTCTTGAGTTTGAACATTAATATATCATGCCTAGCCATTATATGCATCACAATTTAGAGGCTTCAGAAGAGATGCAAAACTGATCCCCTTCAGATGCCTATTGGTACCATCTGAAAGGTTCCTAGAGATTGGTCCCTATGGCAAGTAGTCTGTCAAAAACAGAGATAGCCTGAGGTATCCTCAAGCCATAGTTGCTTCAAAATGAGATGTCTTATTAGTAAACAAACTTAACATCATTAATGTATTTTATTTCTGTCTCTCATTCAGAAATCAGGATAATTTTGTTTCTCTCCTGGTGGATTGCTTCTCTGTCAAGGTTCAGTGCATCAGAAACACTAATCAAAATTGTGACAAAAGGAAATGATAGAAGGCTGTCTTTAATTAAGCAATAGGTATAAGAAAAAATAATAAAGCTCTATGAGTGTGAATGTGATAGCCCCTATTTTTCCCTTTTCTGTTACATTCAATAAAATTTTTGTGTGTTCCTTTCATAGATAGAAGCAAACAATCTATTAGGTAGTCTGTGTTTTTATATGTTACTGTGTACCCATTGGGATATATAAATTAGCTTTTTTAAATGCTACAAATTTGCTTTTAATATTTATCTATAAATTTCATAAATCACTGTATTTGTAATTAAGCTGTCAGCCAACTGAGGTAGGTCCACAGCAGGGCAAAAACATCTTAATGAGCTTTCTCAGAGTCCCTGCCCACTGGCTTAGATAGCAACCTTGTCTTGTTTACATGAAAGAAATCATTCTATCAAAACCACCAAAAACTAAAAAACTGGATTTTTTTTTCTCATTGACTTTCCTTAATGTATGAAGGAGACTGTTGTCATGCTGAATCTGATTTGAATGGACTTTGATCAGAGAGTCACAAAGATTATTTGCATATCACAATAAAAAATCCAATTACATAAGAAACAATTATTATTATTATTTTTAAATCCTTATAGCTTCACTCAGTGTTTTGTTTTGCTTTTGCAAATCTTAAGTTAGACCAGTCTTTTTGGCAAAAGTACTAGCTTTTTGTAGTTTTTTAATTTTTCTTGTTTATAAGCTGAAAATCAACTTTGATCTGCCTAATTCAAACGTGTGTGAAGGACAAAACATGAAATCAAAACCAGGCTGAAGATACCGAGATGGTGTGGGAGGGGAAAAGAAATCATTTGAACATCACTGGCTTAGTGTTCAGCCCTACCCTCAAGTATTTGTGGGCTTAGCTGAACTCATTGCTTTGGCATACTGAGACAGAGCCTAAGCAACATCCAGCAATAATACAATGAGAGGTTTCAGCTCCCCAATCAGGGCAGTTCATTACCAGAGAACCTTTGTGAAACTGGCAATAAGGTAGCCCTGCTAAAAAGCAGTTAGTAAAGAGAAACATGCTTCTCGATAGCACCATGAAGTAATATGAAGGTAATGGCAGACTTACTATGGATTAGAGATACAGTAACAAATGGGATGGGAATTATAGCAACCAAAAAGCAATGGGAAAGGGAAAGATTGGGAATCATAAAAGGTGATACTGGGAAGAAATACAGTCATTAGTGAAATGCACTTCCAGTTCGACTGTCTAATTCATCTAATTATGTACAACAATTCCCCCTCTGTCATATTTTTCTAAGTTGTACAGAGTGACTGAGGCACATGTACATCTGGCTATTGAAGCATAAAAGGGTGTCTAGGAGGTGAAAAAACTTTATGCTAATAATAAAACAGGCTCCTGAAGGTCATGGAAAAATAGAAAGGGACACATTATAGAAATTAGAGTTCTCCAATTGGCTCTCAAGTACCTAATACTGATGATACTAGAATTTAAGAAGGTTACATTTCCAGTAGTTTAAAAAAATATAGCAATTTAGAAGAAAAGATAGACACTTTAAAATATATCATTTTTCCAAGATGACAATTTCTTGGGCCTATAAAAGAGATCTATTATATCAGTTAAGTACACTCGTAATATTAGGGATATGCTGAGATTTAAACTTGTCATTCAAAAAAGAAGTTAAGGGTCATTCAAAAAAAGAAGTTAAGGGGACAGACATTTAAAATGTTCCCTACTTGCCAATAATGTGAAACCTACAAAGATACAAAGGTGATGTCTATCCTTTCCGCACATAGAAAAGTCAACATCTCTACCTTCCTAAGACAGTGTAGAAAGCACAACTGATTGCGACATAAGTGTATGTAGGTTATTCCAAAGCTATTTTAATGTTTTAGTTTCTTCTTTTCCTCCTCCTCCTCCTCCTTCTTTTTTCTTCCTGCTCCTCTTCCTCCTCTCTTCCTCCTCCTTTCCCACCTCCTCCCCCTTCCCCTCTCACTCCTTATCATCCTTCTTCTTTTCTTCTTCTTCCTTAGAAAGAATCATACAGTCTCAGATTTGGAAGGCATAACAGAGGGGGTCAGAGGGACAACAGAGATGATTGAATATAACTAAGAATTCCTTCATAGCATTCATCACAATTGGTCATCCACTTTGTTACAATACTTCTCTTAAGTTAGAGAATTTACAATTTTACTTGGCAGACCACTCAACTTTCGGTTGACTCTAATTGGTAGAAATAGTTTTTGTTTTGAATTTACATACATTGAACTGAAATGTGAATTTGATACTTTTACTTGTTGTATCTTATTCCAAACTCTGCAGCCAAGAAACAGAAAGCTATTTTATGACAACTCTCCACATATTTGAAAATAGCCAATATAGATGCCTTAAGCATTTGTTTCCATACTAACCTCCCCAGATCCTTCAATCAATTCTACTGTGGTTCATTTGTAGTCTTCCCTCTCCTGGTGTTCTTCCTCCATATCAATTCTAGCTTGTTATTGTACTTTCTGAAATGTGACACTCAAAAGTAAACTCAATCTAAATGATGGCCTAGCTAGGGCAGAGTGTAGCAAAAACAATACATCTCTAACTATAGATAGTGTATCTCCATTAATATAGGAAAAGCCACTAGCTTTTTTGAAAGACACTTCACACTGGGAACTCATATTGTGTTCACAAAATAGGAGATCCCAGATGCTTTCTTCTCTCTGGACCTCCCTTATATTCTTGTATTGTGTTTGATTTTTTTTATCTTAACATCACATTTCATAGTTATTATAGTTAAAATTGATCTTATTAGACTCTACCACTGGATTTATCTTGTCAAGTTCATTTTTAATTGTGATTCTGACATCCAAAGTATGAGCTATTCATACCAGTTTTGTGTTATCTATAAATTTAACAATGCCCCCAACCAAGTCACTGGTAAAAATATTGAATCTTGTCTCTGCTTACACAGCTACTATCTTAGTTTAGGGCTTCATCACCTCTTGACTAAATTATTGCAAGACCTAATAGGTCTCCCTGCCTTAAGTTCCTCATCATTACAGTCATTGTCTTCCAAACATTGCTACCAAATAACTTGGCTTAAGCGCAGAACTGACCATGTGTGATTCTAAAGCAATCATCTCAAATAGCTCCCTTTGCTAATAGGACAAAGCACAAAGTCTTTTGTTTTCTCTTTCTCATGACTTGATTTCAGTTGTAATTCACCTTTCTCATATGATTTAATTTCAGTTGTGTGTGTATTACACACATATACATATATGTATATGCATACACACATCACACACAGATATTTATGTATATGTATATACACACACACACACATACACACAGACATAGAGAGAAAAAGACACAGACACAGACACACACACACACAGAGAAAGAGATGGAGAGAGAGAGAGAAGGAGAGAGAGAGAGAGAGAGAGAGAGAGAGAGAGAGAGAGAGGAGAGAGAGAGAAATTGTGTAATGTAAATGAAGGCTGTAGCCCTATAACCCAAAATCTTAAACTGGAGAAATAGTTGGTATAATTCGTAAAGTTTTTAAAAGTATGAAATTGTCAGGCCCATAAGTCTAATTTGTTTTAAACAAATTCATCATTCAGGTGTACTCTACTAGAAATTTAGATGTCAAAGTATAACTATTGATGAAATATTAGGGTCACAAACAGCTCAGAAAAGAGTCAAAATTTAGTTTTTAATTATCAGAGCTGTAACTATAGTGGGATAATTAGACATTTTCCCCAGTGTGAGAAATTTAGAGGGAGAGAATAGCACATTTCAGTCCATTCACTTGTTGATTTTTGGTCCACCCCCACGACATAGGTCTTTTTGTCCTTGGGATATATTGTGTCTCATCCGGAAACTAACATGCTCTTTTCTTAGGGCATCCCCGCTTATGTAATTTTAGCCTTTGATACAGCCCTTTGCCACTACAAAAATTGTTAGTTACAACTTTGTTAATAGTATATATTTCTTTGTATGGCAAATTTATATTCTCTGAACCAAAATGGGATAACCAAAGGTCTCTGCCTGATAACTCCTGGAATTATTAATGGATGAGAGACTGTTTCAGAGTATGCATACATGTATATGTATATATTAATAGACAAATGTGTATATGTGCATGTATAATGTACACGTATGTATCAGTAAGGCAAAATTCACAATATCAATGGTGATCATGAATATGCCTGTATATTTCGGTATTGCAGAATATAAAAGACTCTCTATATAGAAGGCAGAAGAAGTAAAACATTTATTCAGACACCAGAGGATCAGATCCCAAAACCAATAATTCTAATTTGACATGGTGTATTGGTTATTAAGGTGGTATTTACTGTTTTCTCTTTTAGAATGCTAAAGTAATAAAGTGCCTTTGATTAACTCTTACTAGGTGCCAAGCCCCAGGACCACACCCTTTTGCTGATTAGATGTGAAACTTTTGGCCCTTAAGAAGAAATATAAACTCAGAAGTTAGCATTTTGTTTGGGGCTCTCACTGGAAGAGTGTTGTGTGATTTGACTAGACCAGACTCTGGGTAGCTGTTGTTAAGAGGTGCACCCCGCCCTCACCACACACACACACACACACACACACACACACACACACACACACACACACACACACAGCTTTGGAAAAACCCAGATGCTGGTGCTTCTCTGGTAATTATGTATTGCTATGGATAGACTGGTTTGTGTTATTTGCTCTGTTTATGTAATGTATGTTTGTAATTTGTTTGTATTTGCTCTGAAGTTCATGGTGCTGGCCTTTTCCCCCAAACTAAGTAAATGATATATGTATGTTTGATTAAAGTGAGATTGTTAACCCCTTATAGTTGCTTTCCTTAGAAAAGCAGATCAAAGAACCTATGCTGGCAGCTCTTGTTGCTAGTCTTGTTGGTTCTTAACACCCCTATAGCAGCTGCTAGGAACATTGTTGTTACACATAGCAACAATTGTATCACAAAAACAGTAAATCCACTTCAATATAAGAAAAAAGTAATTAAAGCACAATATCACAGCAAGGAGCCATGCCACCTGGTAAACTTCCCCTCTACTGGGGCCTTTCCGTAAACACTCACTCACAAACTCTAGCTGTCTGCTTTCCTCTGTCCTCTCCTGCAGTTCTGAGAGTTTGCAGTTCTGAGAGCCCTTGCAGCTCGCTCTCTTCTTGCAGTTCTCTCTCTCTCAGTCTCTCTGTCTCTTCCAGTTCTCCATCTATCTCAGCTTTCTCTTCTCTTGCAGTTCTTTCTTCTTCAGAGCTTTCTCTACTGTGAGCTTAATGGCTACCCTAAGGGTATATATACCCTGTTTAGGGCCTGAGGGTTTCACACTTAATCAGCAAAAGGGTGTGGGTTTGGGGTTTAGCACCTAATCAGCAAAAGAGTACGGCCTAGGGTTTAGCACCTACTTAGAAAAAGGATGCAGGCTTTACTACAAACAAGCCTCCAGTAATCAATCTTCCCTTAACTAGTTCTACCTGAAGCCTATTAAGGGGATGAATGGGTGAGGAAGATCTTTAATCATGTTTAGCACTACAACATATAGCCCTATGCCACTGTGTGCACCAATCTATAGGTATATGTTTATATGTATATGTATATGTACATATGTATGTATGTATGTATGTATGTATGTATGTATGTATATAGGAACCTACATATTTACACACACACTAAAATAGGCCCTCATCTATTAATAACTATTTTTAATAAAAGACAATTTTGGTTCTCAAATATGAATGCATCCTAGCTAACTGCTTAGGCTTTTTCATTACATTTTTATTTTCAAAACTTCTCAAAGTTGTTTTTGTCTGACAGCACACCAGAAATCCCAAGGCTCCAAGTTTTTACATGACATGTCAAGTTAATGCAAAGTTTTACATGAGATACTGTTATCACACATTTGTTTAAGAATTTTGACAATGTCATGCCACAAACTACTTGACCTCATCCTTAGAAGTAGCAAGTTTTCTTTCTTCAGAATGACTGTCAATTTGAATTTTAATGTAAAATCAAGGATCTTTGCTAAAGCATTTAGAGAGTTTATTAAAACTCTACTTAATTTAAATGTGAAGGCAACCTTTTGACCCTACATAATTAATCTATATTAGACACAGATCTTCTTTGAAGGCACTTTCAAAAATTTGTATTTGGGGCAGAGAATTGAAGGAAAGTAGCTGGTCAGCCAAATTCAACTAATTAACAGGCTAATCTCCCACAAGATTCCTCCCATGCATTCCAAATTTATATAAAATTCTTTGAAAAATTAAAAAAAAACTATGTTTGTTGAACCCCCTTGTACTGTAAATGTCAAGCAAGAAAACAAAGCAAAGCATATCACCAATATGTTTACCACTACCGAGGAGGAAATCTAGCTCAGAGTCCCTGGAATATTATAGAATCTCCTAAATGAGATCTATAGTTACTCAAAAGAATTTGGCCTAATTATTCACACAGGAAAAAAGAGCCAATGAAATGTATGAAAAGTGTCTAATATGTAGGTCAGGAGTGTTGAACCTGCGACATCAAGCCATATGTGGCCCTCTAGGTCCTCAAGTGTGGCCCTTTGATTGAATCCAAAACCCACAGAACAAATCCCATTAATAAAAGGATTTGTTCTTATAAAACTTGGGACTCAGTCACAAGGTCCCACTCAAGGCCCAAGAAGGCCACGTGGCTCCTCAAGGCCACAGGTTCCCCATTCCTAATCTAGGCTATGATATACAGGAGGATGGACAACATATTGAGTTCATTCTGTGTGCACATATATTTGGAACAGACAGTGCAAAAGGATAATAAGCTCCATGCAGAACTGAACAAGAAGAATGTGGACTGAATTACCTTTTGAGAATCACACTATTATTTTCATTACTCCATGCTTCTTACTGAAATAAAGGACTATCTTTTGAACACCAATAGTTGTCTGGTGACATATGCAAAATCAGATAACACTAGTTTGTGTAAAATTGAAATGGAGGATCACTTAAAGGATAATATATTACAAATAAGGAATTGTGCCAGAAAAGTGTATGTAAAAGATGACATTGGACAATATAGGCCAAAGGGCAGAAGCAAAAAAAAATACAAGTTGGTCATATAAAGTAAGAGATAGCTCATGAGCAGCTTGATGCTCCATTGGTTTCCACAATATTAAGAGAAACTAATGAAGTCCCTCTCATGATTGTTGAATTTTTGTGGTAAACTTATTGAAAAACAGGGACAAAATCATGCAATATGGGAAGGCAACACTGATTGACAGTCAGTGTTATTGCAGAGAATACTTACATTGAGTGTAATGATCCATTGAAATATTAAAATAACCTTTACCCACAAAATAAATACTATACAATGGATAACAGTTTAAGCAAGTTGGTCAGAAAATAGCACATTCATATATGGCATATCTTTTTATTTTTGAGTTTAAGTTTATTTATTTAGTTTTAGTTTTCAACATTCATTTCCATAAGATTTTGAGAGGGAAAGGGAGAGGGAGAGGGGAAGGTGAAGAGAGAGAGGGGAAGGTAGAGAGGGAGAGGGAGAGAGGGAGAGGGAAAAGGAGAGAGGGAGAGGGAAAGGGAGAGAGGAAGAGGGAAAGGGAGAGAAGGAAAGGGTCAGGGAGAGAGGGAGAGGGAGAGGGAAAGGGAGACAAGGAGAGTGGGAGGGAGAGAGGGAGAGGGAGAGGGAAAGGGAGAGGGAAAGGGACAGAGGGAGAGGGAGCAAGGATGAGGGAGGGGGAGAGAGGGAGAAGGAGAGGGAGAGGCAGAGGGAGAAGGAGAGGGAGAGAGAGAGAGGGAGGGAAAGGGGGAGAGGGAGAGAGAGGGAGAGAATAAATAACATTCTTGGATCTACATTCAGACTTCATAATTCTTTGTCTGAATGTGGATAGCATTTTCCATCATTAGTCTTTCGGAGCTTTCTTAGATCATTGCATTACTAATAGACAATAAATCTATTAGAATTAGTCATCAGACAATGTGGCTGTTACCATGAGCAATATTCTCCTGGTTTGACTCACTTCACTCCACATCGGTTGATATAAGTCTTTCCAAGTTTTTATGAAGTCCACCTGTTCATCATTTCTTATAGCACAATAATATTCCATTATATTCATTTACCATAACTTGTCCAGCCATTCTGCAATTGATGGACATCCCCTCAGTTTCTAATTCTCATGCAGGAAAAAAGATCTGCTATAAATATTTTTGTACATTTGGGTCCTTTTTCCATTTGCATGACAGCTTTGGGCTAAAGCCCTAGAAGTGGTATTGCTGGGTCAAAGGGTATTCACATTTTTATTACCCTTTGAGCATAGTTCCAAATTGCTCTCCAGAGTGGTGGGATCATTTCATAACTCCACCAACAATGCATTAGTGTTACATTTTCCCCACATCTTCTCTAGCATTTATCATTTTCCTGTTTTGTCATGTTAGCTAATCTGACAGGTGTGATGTGGTACCTCATAGTTGTTTTGATTTGCTTTTCTCTAATCAATAGTGATTTAGAACATGTTTTTTTCATATGAGTATAGATAGCTTTCATTTCTTCCTCTGAAAACTGCCTGTTCATATCTTTTGACCATCTATCAATTGGAGAATGACTTGTATTCTTATAAATTTGACTCAGTTCTCTATATATCTTAGAAATGAGTCCTTTATCAGAGACACTAATTGAAAAATTCTTTCCCAAATTTCTACTTTCCTCCTAAACATGGTTACATTGGCTTTGTGCAAAACTTTTCAATTTAATGTAATCAAAATAATCCATTTTGCAATTCATAATATTCTCTGTCCCTTACATGACCATAATTTCTTCTGTTCTCCATAAATCTGACAAGTGAACTATTCTTTGCTCTCTCAGTTTGCCTACATCTTTATGTTTAGATTGTGTTCCCATTTTGACTTTATTTTGGTATACAGTGTAAGATATTGGTCTATGAACAGTTTTTGCTATACTATTTTCCATTTTTCTCATCAGTTTTTTTTTCCAAATAGTGGTTTCTTATCCCAGAAGCTGGAGTCTTTGGGTTTATCAAACAGTGGATTACAATAGTCATTTACTACTGTGTCTTGTGTACCTAACCTATTCTACTGAGCCACCACTCTCTTTCTTAGCCAGTACCAAGTAGTATTGAGGATTGCTGCTTTATAATACATTTTAACATCTGGTATGTCTAAGCCACCTTCCCTTGCATTTCTTCTCATTAAGTCGCTAGGTATTCCGGACCTTTTGTTCTTCCAGATGAATTTTGTTATTATTTTTCTAGTTCTATAAAATAATTTTTGGTAATGTGATTGATATGGCACTGAATAAATAAATTAGTTCAGGTAGAATTGTCATTTCTGTTATATGTATTTCTGTTATTCTCAGCCTACCCATAAGAAACTGATTTTTTCAAATTATTTAGATCTGATATCATTTGTGTGAAAAGTGTTTTGTTTTATGTTCATATAGTTCCTGCATTAGTTTTGAATATTTTGTAATGTCTACACTAACATTAAATGGAATTTCTCTTTCCATCTCTTGCTGTTGGACTTTGTTAGCAATATATAGAAAAGCTGTAGGTTTATTTGACATCATGCAACTTTGCTAAAGTTGTTTATTATTTCAAGTAGTTTTTTACTTGATTGTCTGGGATTCTCCGAAGATACTACCATATCATTAGCAAAGACAAATAACTTTGTTTCTTCATTGCCTATTCTAATTCCTTCTATTTCTTTTTCTTCTCTTATTGCTAAAGCTAAAATTTCTAGTACCATATTGAAGAACAATGGTTATAATGTACACCAGCTCTTATTGGAAATGAATCTAGCTTATCCCCATTACATATAATGCTTACTGATGGTTTTAGGTAGATGCTACTTATCATTTTAAGGAAGACTCCAGTAATTCCTATACTCTCTAATATTTTTAATAGGAATGGGTGTTGTATTTTGTCAAAAGCTTTTTCTGCATTTATTGAGATAATTATATTTTTGTTAATTTTGTTGTTGATATGGTAAATTATGCTAATAGTTTTCCTAATATTAAACCAGCTCTGCATTTCTGGAATAAATCCTACCTGGTCATAGTGTATTACTCTTATGATAAGTTGCTATAATCGTTTTGCTAATATTTTAATTAAAAATTTTGCATCTATATTCATTAGTGAAATTGGTCTATAATTTTCTTTCTCAGTTTTGCCTCTTCCTAGTTTAGGTATCAGTATTACATTTGTTTCACAAAAACATTTGGTAGGACTCCTTCTTTGCCTATTTTCCCCAGTAGTCTATATAATATTGGAATTAATTGCTCTTTGAATGTTTGATAGAATTCACTTGTAAATACATCTGGCCCTGTAGTTTTATTTTTCTCAAGGAGTTCATTGATAGCTTGTTCGAAGTATTTTTTTTTTGAAATGAGGTTATTCAAGAATTTTATTTCCTCTTCTGTTAATCTGGACAATTTATATTTTGTAATTGTTCATCCATTTCACTAAGATTGCCAATTTTATGGGCAAACAGTTGGGCAAAATAGCACCTAGTTATTATTTTAATTTCCTCTTTATTGTTGGTAATTTCATCCTTTTCATTTCTGATACTGGTAATTTGCTTCTCTTTTTTCTTTTTTTAAATCAAATTAACCAATGATTTATCTATTTTATTGTTTTTTTTTTCATAAAACCAGATTTTATTTTTTATTTATTGGTTCACTAGTTTTCTTATCTTCAATTTTATTAATCTCTCCTTTGGTATTTCAGTGTTTCTCATTTGGTATTTAATAGAGGACATTTTTAGCTGCATGCCACAATTCATAGACCTCCTCTTTCTCTATTTTATTCATGTAAGTATTGAGAGATATAAAACTTCCCCTATGAACTACTTTAAATGCATCTCATAAGTTTGGGTATGTTATCTTATTATTGTCATTCTCTTGGATGAAGCTATTGATTGTTTCTATGATCTGTTGTTCGACCCACTCATTTTATAGGATTAGATTATTTTGTTTCCAATTAATTTTTAGTCTATGTTTCCACAGTCCTTTATTACATGCAATTTTTATTGCATCCTGATCTGAAAATAATGCATTTAATATTTCTGACTTTCTGCATTGGATTGTGAGGTTTTTGTGCCCCAGTACATGGTCATTTTTTTTGTGTGTAGGTGCCATGTACTGCTAACAAAACATATACTCCTTTCTATCTCCATTCAATTTTCTCCAGTGGTCTACTATATTGTCTTGGTAATTAAGGTGGGAATTTTTTACTGTTTTAGAATACTAAATTAATTAAGTGTCTTTGATTGACTCTCACTAGGTGCAAAGCCCCAGACTGGTTAGCAAACTAGTTCACTAGTTTGACAGAGGTGGGAAGCCTCCAGGGCCCTAAGGGGAGTTACTAAGATCAGAGCCAATGGCATGCAGTTAAGTTCTGGTCGATCAGATGACGTTCTAGTTTATCAGATGACGTCTAAGGACTTATAAAAAGAGAGAACAGAGTTGTTTGGGGCTTTCAGCCACTGGAAGCATGGTGAGTCTCTGGGCAAGCTGTTGTTAAGAGCCTCCCAGCTTGTCAACCCAGATGTTGATGCTTTCCTGGTAACTATGAATTGTGATCTGGCCTGTTTATGTTGTGTATGTTTGTAATTTGTTTGTATTTGCTCTGACGTTCAGGTTGCTGGCTTTTCCTTCTGAACTAAGTGAATGATACTTGTATGTTGGATTGAAATAAAATTGTTAACCCCTTAAAGTTACTTTCCTTGGTAAAGCAGATCAAAAGAACCTGTACTGGCAGCTCTTGTTGCTGGTCTTTTGGGTCTTACACCCCGCAATAGCTGCTAACCAAATTGTTACTACATATATCTAATTTTCTAAAATTCTATTCACCTCCTGAACTTCTTTCTTTTTTATTTTCTGGTTAGATTTATCTAGTTCAGAGACGGGAAGCTGAAGTCCCCCACTAGTATAGTTTTGCTGTCTATTTCTTTCTGTAACTCCTTCACCTTCTCCTCTAAGAATCTGGATGCTATACAAGTCTGCACACATATGTTTAGTAATGATATTACTTCATTGTCTATGGTGCCTTTTAGCAGGATGGAGTTTCCTTCCTTATCTCTTTTAATTAAATATATTATTGCTTTTGCTCTGTCTGAGATTAGGATTGCTAACCCTCATTTTTTTTTCCTTTGCCTGAAGCATAATCTATTCTATGCCAGCTTTTTACCTTTATTCTGTGTTTAGCCCTCTGTTTCAAACGTGTTTCTTGTAAACAACATATTGTAGGATTATGATTTTTAATCCATTCTGCTATCTGCTTCCATTTTAAGAGAGTTCATCCCATTCACATTCACATTTATGATTACTGTGTGTTTCTCTCCAACCTATCTCTCCCCAGCCCATTTATGTTTTCCTTTCTCTTTTCTCCCTTTCCCTACCCACTAGAGATTTGATTTTGACCACCACCTTCCTCCATCTGCCCTCCTTTCAGCCCCCTTTCTTTTCTTTCTTTTTCCCTTCACTATTTCTTCCCTCCCTTCTAACCACCCACTCCCCTTTTCTATCCCCTTTCCCCTCCTACTGTTTATAGGGCAGGTTAGGTTCCTATACATGACTGAGTATGTTATTCCCTCCTTCAGCCAAATCCAATGAGAGTAAGGTTCAAACAATGCTCATCTTCCTCGTTCTTTACCTCTACTGTAATATCTTTGTGCCTATTCACATTATGTGATTTACCCTTTTCTGCCTCCTCCTTTCCTCTTGTACCATTACAATCCCCTTTCACCACTTAATTAAGTTTCTTTATCATTATATCAAAGTCATCTTATACCCACACCTTTGCCTATGTATATCCCTTCTAAATGACATAGTAAAGATACAGTTCTCAAAAGTTAAAAATATCATCTTCCCATGTAGGGAGGAGGTAAACAATTTGCCATTATTGAATAACAAGGTTGTTTTCCCGTTTTCACCTTTTTATGTCTCTCTTGAGTCTTGTATTTGAATATGAAATTTTCTGTTGAGCTCTGGTCTTTTTATCAGGAAGGTTTGGAAGTCTCTTTTTTCATTGAATTTCTACCTCCTCCCCTGAAAGATTATGTTCAATTTCACTGGGTAGTTGATCCTTGGTTGTAATCCAAGCTCCTTTGCCTTACAGAATGTCATGTTCCTTGCTCTCCATTCTTTTAATAAAGAAGCTGCAAGGTCCTTCATAATCTTGACTGTAATTTCACAATATTTGAATTATTTCTTTCTGACTGCTTGTAATATTTTCTCCTTGATATGGTAATTATAAAATTTGACTATAATATTTCCTGGCATTTTCAGTTTGGGATCTTTTTCAGGACATGATTGGTGGATTCTTCCAATGACTATTTTGCCCTCTGGTTCTAGGACCTCAGGACAGTTTTCCTTGAGGATTTATTAAAATGTACTTTCTTGACTCTTTTATTTTTTATCATGGTATTCAGGTAGAACAATAATTCTTAAATTGTCTCTCTTGATTCTATTTTCCAGGTCAGTTGTTTTTCCAGTGAGGTATTTTACATTTTCTTCTATTTTTTCCATTCTTTTGAATTTATTTGACTGGTTCTTAATGTCTCATAGAATCATTAGTTTCCACTTCCCCAATTCTAATGTTAATGAATTGTTTTCTTCATTTAGCTTTTGTACCTTTTTTCCACTTAGCCAATTCTACTTTTTCAGGATTTGTTTTCTTCAGTGTCCTTTTTTTCTCATTTTGTCAATTGTATTTTTAAAGGAATTTAAACATTTTTCTTCTACCTATCTTACCTGACTTTTAAAATCTTTCTTTAGCTCTTCAAAGAAGGCTGTTTTTTTGCTTGAGATCAGGTCATATTCCTCTTTGAGGTTTTGAGTGTGGGTATATTGATAATGTGGTTCTTTCCTGAATTTGTGTTTTGATATTTCCTGTCAGCATAATAATTATCTGTGGTTATTGTTTTCCTTTGTTGCCTTTTGCTCATGATGTTTGCCTTTTTTCTGAATTTTAAAGGTGATCTCTGCTTCTGAGGGTATGAGGCCACTGTCCCATACTTCTTGTACTTGGTGCTAGGTGCCCAGTTACTGGCTTTGTGTACTAGAGCCTCAGGTGCTGGCTGCTAGAGGCCATAGGGGTCTGGTAACTTTTCCGAAGCTGAGCTGGAGCTGGTGGTGGTGGCTTTTTTGTTCCTGGTTTTGGACCTTGCTGGTTCCACCACCATGGAGCTGAGGAACTCCCAATGGTTTGCTGAGGTGGGGCTTGCTACTGGCTTGCCTGGATGCTTCCTGTCCTATACTGGTCACCTTCAGCCACAGCTAGAGGGACTTTTCCCATTAATCCCCCTAGCCTCGGAAGCTGCATCCCATCTGTCTGTTGGCTCAACTGTTCATGGATTTTTCCTCGGGCAATATTCTCTGAGTTTTTCAAATTCAATAAGGGAGGGTGAGAGAAAATTACTGCTTACTCCACTCTCCTCGCTCCCAGAAGTCTCATATATGTTATATCTGATGTGATGTATTTCAGATCCTTAAAGGGAGAGCAAAGAGTGGTCATAGTTAGCTTATTGCCCCAGGAATCACATCTTTCCTACCAGCAGAAAAACAGAGTACTCAGAGTACCTTGAATTCAAATATATGAATCCTTTTTCTTTTTAATCTTTATCCTTGTTAAAGAAACATATTGCTTAGGAAATTTTTCTCTAGAAATTTGCCCAAACTTCAATTTAGGAAATCTTCAGCTTGGGAACTCTCAATTTTGGGTCTCTAGAAGTAAGGGTTTTATTAAGGCATTACTTCAAAGCTACCTGAATTCTTCCTTCTCAGTCTAGAAATCTACATTCTGAAATCCCAGTGAATAGGGAATTCAAACCTCAACCTCCTTGACATTGGAGTTTGAGGTTGACAGATATTGGCCATGAATTACTTTCAGGCAGAGTGGGTATACACATGTCTCCCTCCATTGCACTTCTGCATTGCACTCAGTGCTCCAGTTTCTGTCATTTGTTGAACTGGGCAAGTTCAACTTCTTAGAATCTGTGGATGATGTGTAATTCATATATGTTTCCATTTAAGGTAGCCTTTAGTGATTTTCATGGGATGGAACTGGTTTCTCTCCCTTAAGGACCAAGTCTGTATCATATATTGTCTTCTGTAAAGGGATAGGTGAAAAGGAGACTTGAGAGTCAATAAACGTGAACTATTCTTTTAGCTATTTTAGAGTGTCTCCATTGACAAATATTTATCATCCTAAGTCAATAAATCTATAATTAGTTATTAAATGCTTACTATTTGAGGGACATAAGCCCTTTTTATCATTTTTTATCACCTTTGGTATCCACATGATTCACACACCATTCATATGTGACTCCAAGAAGCTCTAGCATGAGTTGCAGCCACATAGTGGGGGACAGGCTGAACCAGGTTGAGGTAACCAAAGAGTCTCAAATCCATGGGTGAGTTAGTGGTGTGGCTACCCCAAGCATGGGAAGACTTCCCCTGATTGAATGGGTATATGAGAACAATTTGTTCCAATGGCCATGAAGGCAGCAATGGGATACTTAGGGCTTGGTAGACATCAAAGACACGATGGTCACCCACTGCACCCCAAGCCATCTCCAGTTTTCTTGATTTTTGTTTTGCCACTAGACTCTAGTGACTACAGAAGAAAGAGTGAGGCCAATGGCTTTATGCAATTGTGCCTTAAGTAAGTCCAATTTATATGGGGGTCAAAAGATAGTGATGTTATTTTGATCCTCTTTGAGCACAAAGGGGAAAAAAAAGAACCACTATATGTTAGCCTAATGTCAGCCACTATGGAAATAAAGCAAAAATGGAAGAGAGCCCATCCTCATAGCACTTCTATCCTATCATTGTTTCTGTCAATAATCAGAAGTTTCCTTTGCTTTCTTAGTACCAGAAAGGGCAGTGGACAAGACCACACTTCATAGGGAAGTGATTTCTAGGGCCTTCAAATAAGGTACCAAGCCTATAATCTCCTCAACTTGACTGGGAGAACTTATCAAATTCATAGGAGACTTCTATGATCAACTCTACTCACAAATGTTTCCTGGGTTTAGTTGAATGTGTATGTGTTTATACACACATATGCATGTATGCATGCATATATATGTGTATACATATGTGTGCCATATAAGTGTATGTATGTGTATATATGTATGTAGCATACATGTGTATTCATCTCTGTTTATCTATATCTACTTTTATAGTTAACTCATTGCTTCTAATTCTGCCCCATGAGATCCAGCAAAAATATAACCATTCTTCTATGGTCTTCAGTATAACTAAAGATACTTATCTGACTCTATGTACACCCGTTGGCTCTGGCTGTCTTCTCCTCCCTAGGACAAATACTCCCAATTCTTTTGATCAATCCTCCAATGGCATAAACTTAAAACCCTTCATTATCTCCTTCCAGCCTTCCATTCTGAAGGTCCTCCTCTTGGCCTTCACCTTTACCCCTAGTTATAAAACTAAATTTCTTTTAAAATTCCTATATCCTGGCTCATTTTTTTTCTTTTTCAGAACTTTAAGCTTGATAATTCTAACTCCTTTTTATTTTCTCCATGAGTATATAGCTATTAGTTCAGCAAGCCATTTATTTACTCATAGGGATGCACTATCAGGCTCTCTTGACCTGTTCAGATTTCATTACCATTAATCTTACTTTGTCAGGGCATTTTATTTTGTAGACATTTACGCTGTTGGTGGTGGTTTTGAGTTTATAAGTTTAATCTTCTTTCACTGTTACTTCAGCAGTATCAGATGTTATCATTCTTTGTTAGCAACATTCTCATCTTGTTCAACATTCCCTGTAGAGATTCAACTCTTTTAGATAAAGTCCTGCTAAGACATGATGAAAATTTGGCAAATTCACATTATTATATTACACCGTATATGTCCATGTACATTTGTCTCCAATAGGGTAATGCTGAATCTTGACAAATAATCTCACTGATTGGAAGGGAAGAATGGTTCAGACAAATGGTTTTAATCTTGGAAGAACAGATAGTGAGGAGTGAACTAAAAGTAAAGGGATCATTATTTTTTTAAAAAAGGAATCATTGAAACACTGCTTCCATTGAGACTTTTAAGGGGCAGGCACACGGACCTTTGCAGGTAGAAATAGAGAATCTTGAGCCTGAATCTTCTTAATTTTGTGTCAGCAGGATAGTTTCACTCATTAGAACTGTAAGAATAGGGAAAGAACTAATTTTCTTTAGAACTGAAAGCTGAAATCAATTAGTCATTTTTTTGTCAAAATCCCTCATTTTTTAAAAAGAAAGCAGTAAATAGCAGGGATGGTATTGACAATCCAGAGGCCATTTTTATTATAATATAAAAGTATGGCTCCTAACCAGCTTGAATAACAACTTAATTAGACTATACAGAGATCAAATTTTCCTATAGGGATAATCCCATGGATGTTGGTCTGGGAATATCTCTCTCTCCTTTGGGAATATCTGGGGACTTCAGAGACATGGTAAATCAGTGCCTAGGACTATTGGGAATGATGAGCTTTCTGATTGCTTCCAACCATGTGATGACTCAGCTCTGAAGGACATGGGATCTGAAAAGATCCTTACTGAAGCAGCTAGATGGCAAAGTGAAAAGAGACTCCTGGACCTCGGGTCAAGAAGATGAGTTCAAATCAAGACTCAGATATTTCTTAGCTGTATGAACCTGGGCAAGTCATTTAACCTTTTCTGTTTCTGCCTCAGTTTCCTCATCTGTACAGTGGGGATAATAATAGCACCTACCCCCCATGGTATAGCAACAATGCTGCTAGCAGCTGCTGTGGAGGTATGAGACCTATCAACACCAGTACACAGGAGGGCTGCTAGCACAGGTTCTTTGATCTTCTTTTCTAAGGAAAGAAACTTTAAGGGGTTTACAATCTCACGCTAATTAAACATGCATATATCACTCACTTAGTTCAGGGGAAAAAGTCAGCACTCTGAACTTCAGAGAAAATACAAACAGTAATTACAAGTAGAAATTATATAAACAGAGTAAATTACACAAATCAGCAGATAGGACTTATGTCTGCCATAGCAATACATGTATAGTCATCCAAGAGAGAAGCACCAATACCTGGGTTTTTAAAGCCAGGGGGCTCCTTAACTGCTGCCCAGGGTCTCGTCTGGTGAAATCACAGGAATGTTCTTACAATGAGTGAGTTCCCAAATCAAAATGCTAACCCCAGAATATATATACACTTCTTCAGGGTCAGCCAACAGAAGGCTTCACAACCATGTGACTCGATCTCATGTGACTTAAGCTTTCTTGTGACTTATACAGATCATCAAAGATTCTTGATTAATCAAGGAATCTTGATTCAATGGCAAGTCTCAGTCAAAGGCACTTGATTGTCTTAGTGCTGTGAAGAACTAGAACTCCAAAAGAAAAAAGAGCAAAACAAAAAGTCACACTTTGCTTACCATTACACATGGTAATTGTGAGGGTCAAATAAGATAGTATTTATAAAAAGCCTACCACACAGTGTTTGACACATAGTAAATGCATAATAAATGCTTCTTTCTTTGTTTTTTCTTTCCTTCCTTCTTTCTTTCCTTCCTTCCTTCTGTCCTTCCTTCCTTCCTTCCTTCCTTCCTTCCTTCCTTCCTTCCTTCCTTCCACCTTTTCTTCTTTCACTAGTTATGGAGATAAGTACTCGCTGGACATTTCAGAAGGAAAGACTGTTTCTGTCTCAGTATATTATTTTACTCTTCCGGATGACATCATGTAACATCAAGGCATTCAGTGAAAAGGGAGGAATGACTAGCCCTTCTCCACTCTGGCATCATATTCTTGTCATTTGTCCTTTGTTTTTGAAGAGGACAAATGTGATATTTTGACTTGTGTGAGAACTGGATTGAATTGAGGAAGAGCTGTGCAGCAAAGTCACTAGCTTCACTCTCTTCTTCAGAGTCATCAAAATGCAGTGGAAAGACTGATGGTCAAGATGACTGGCAACAGCCTGGGATGAAGGGAGTATTGTATACTGTGCACACAAGGCATATAGAGAAGAAGATTAAACTGGTTATTTTTGATGTCTTTAGCTACTTTTCCATTTTTTTTTTGTTTCTTTGTTTCCTTTTGTTCTCAAGGCAGGCATAGCTAAGCTTTGATGGGAACTTGAGAGTTTGAGCAGGTTTGGTGGTTCTAGGTGCCATTAATGGAGTTGGCTGGCCAGCAAAAGAGTTTCTTTACCTGATAAGATGGCCACTGGGAGGAGGAAAAAAAGGACAATTGTTTGGACAAAACAGAATTAAAATGAAATAGTCTGTGTCCATTTGATTTTTCCAGAAATTGCTTCATGTACTGATGTAAATTAAGCATTAGGCTTCTCAGAGATTCCAGTAGCAGCTATACATTGAGTTACTGAATCCTGTTTAAGTTGTCTTTGGTGTCCTTTAACACTTCTTGGGCATATTGACATACCAACTGAATCTGTTAGCTCACTACTTCAGCAGTTCCCTTTAACGATGCTGATTCATATTTATCTATAACCACCTAATTTATGTAATTGTCATCCATTTTCTCTCAAAAGATCGACACAGGAGGTCTACTTAATGTGCTGGAGGTTTTATTTAAATTTCTCCTGACTCCAGAAAGATACCAGTAGAGAGCTCTTACTGTCCATCAGTCATTCTTCTCTCTCACCATATGACCAGCCAATCTTTCCTTTCTGTCATAAAATTATTTGATGACATACTTTACTCTTGTTTTTGGAGCTCCTCATTGGTTATATGCTACTGCCTGCTCACACACAACATGTACCTTGTTATTGCCTTCCTTGTGAATGCTATTTCTTCTCAGATGCTAGTATTTCAGTACTTGCTGTCATGAAGAAGAAAAAAAGATGTGTGCTGAAAATATGAGCTTTTGCTGTTGCGGGAAGCTTGGAGTCAGTAAAAGTGCTTTGTAATTTCTTGAAAATACTCCATCCCATTCTCCTCTTTTTTTCCAAATTCTGGTGCTAGTTCACTGTCTATCTGCACTACTAATTCAGATATGCATGCTGTTAGACAAGATCTATAGAGAGACCATTTTGATTTAATTTAATATCAGGGTAATAGTTAAATATTTACCCATTTTTGAGGATAAATAAGCCAAATACATTTGCATCATTGCAAATCTCTTCGAGTATGTTTAGCAGTGTCTTGGCTATTGATACAGTCAATAGGCTGTCGTACACAAAGACTATCTGAAGGACCTCACGATTCACCATGAATCACTCCTTGACTCTGTGCTGGATGAACTCCATCACAGTGACAAATACCTGTGAGAAACAAACATTGCCTGTTTCTGTATTTCCTGATGATTAATATTAAAAATTATCTTAAATGATATTGATATACAGTTGAGAGACATCCTTTTGTAAAAGAGCTTATAAGCAGATTTTAAAATTCTATTTAGTTGATTAAAAATAAACAATAAGCACAAGGGGATATTATATGTTTATTAATCAATTTTGTGATGGTAAAGATGACATTCATTGTTAAGTATAATTTGCAAAAGCCTGTTTGTTACCTATGAACACCCTTCGTGAGGATGCTCTCAGTTCATAAAGAGATGATTTTCATAAAAATTGTTCATAGATTTGAGGGTAAGCATCCAGTGGGATGGCACTGGATTATTTTTATAAGTATCTTAACATGAAAGTCCCTATCAGGCATAAAAGAAATCATTGCCTATTAACTAACCCTAAATGTCAATTACATTGAAATTTATACCATTTACATAGAACTCCCATGTTTCAGGAGGAATGTGGCATGCAGTGCTTTCAAGATCATATTTTCCCCAGTTTTTCACTCTCTGTTTTTCCTTATAGGTGTTTACTTGCCAGCTATCATTTAAAGTCAACCAGTGACTGTATCCAAATTATATGTAAAAAGCATAGCCAGACTTAGTGTTCCATATTGGCTTCTTTACTACGAGATGTGATATGGAAATTTGTCTGAATATGTATAAAATTCATCTTGAAAAACAAGATAGTTCCTTTATATTCAAATGATTTTTCCTTTAAGAAAATTGCATATAGTTTCATTAATCAATGTGAGGTTAGGGGGGAAAGGGTTTGAAAAACCTCATTTGTTCTCATTTTTTTTTTGCCAAAATCATATTTATTGGCATTATTCCAGATAACTAGGAGATGACCTGAAATATAATTTAATATAATGCTGTGCACTTATCCAGCATGATTCATTTTTTTTCTTTAAGTGATTTTGACACAATATTAATTCTTTACAATAAGAAACAATGCTTCACTAAACAAAAGCATGGATTGACAGAATCAAGTTAATATTTTTATAATTTTGTATTTTTGGGGCCACAAAGGGTGAAGTTATTCAATCTAATTAAAATAGATAATAATTGAAGTTAGGAAATAAAGACAAATGCAGTCATAGACTTGAATTATTCTGATCTGTGCTGTAACTATAAGCTTTAGAAATAGATTTCTTTGTTTTCATTATCAATGAAAATGTTTAATTTTAGCTTTGCTTCTATATCTACAGGTAATCTTTCGGCAGATCATTCAGTTAACATGTATTAAGCACCTATGAAGTGGTAGGTCCTGCACTAAGCACTTGAGATATAAGAGGAGGCAAAAAATAGCCCTGTCCTCTAAAAGCTCACAATCTAATGGGAGAGACAACATGGATACTATATATAGGATGAATAGGAAATAATGCACAAAGGGAAGGCACTAGACTTACAAGAGTTGGGAAAGTTTTCCCCAGAAGGTAAGATTCTTTTAAATGAGATTTAAAGGAATTTGGGGAAGCTGGTAGGCAGAAAGAACAAGGGAGAGCATGCCAGGCCTGGGGGACAGTCAGAGAAAATACTAGGATCTGAAAGATGGATTGATGTTTTAAATTAAACCTTTAATTAAACATCTACTACATTGAGGCAATAGGTTAGACGTTGGAGACACCAAAAATAAATAAGTAAATGGTCTCTATCCTCAAAGAATTCACATCTCTTGGGTCAGATTATGCATACTCAAATAAGGAAGTACAACATAATTAGAATTGGAACTAGAAAGTTCAGAAAGGTTTCCCATAGGGGGTGATAACCGGTTATCAAAATTTGAAAAAAAATTCTAATTCTAAGAGGTTGGGGTGTAGTGTCACTGTACCCCAGATACTAGGGAATGCCTGCATGAAGGCATAGAGAAAGAAAATGTCATGTCAGGTTCAGTGAGCATCTAATAGGCCAATTGTGCAGGTCATTGTTAATAAGAACAAATTGCCCTATAAATAAATGCCTGCATATATATCTATATAATGTAAAGAACTGGACCCACTGTGACTTTATAAGTACGGGAACTACTGGGTGAGGAAATTCTCCCATTAATGCATGTTAGTACCTTCTCTGAAATTTATAGTGCTAGAAACCTGCCCCGATCCTTTGTCCAGGATCACAAAGCCAATATAAGTCAGAGGTGGCGCTTGAAGTCAGGTATTTCTGACTCTGAGGCAGCTCTCTCTCCATTATACCATTGTACTTCAATTATCCAATAATGTTCATATAAATACATTCTAGCAGATCAAAGAAATGTGAACATTTGTTCTACGCAGATTTGCCAATTTTTATTGACTGTTAAAAATAGCATAAAGGTATTAGTACTTCAGTGACCTTTAAGAAAACTTAAGGAATACTGGAAAAGTAAACCATTTAAAGGGTACAAAATGTGCCTAATCCAAATAGCTAGGTTTTTTGGTGAGACATCTATATAACTGTAAAAATAAAACAATCTGATTTGCCTCGTTAATCATGGAAACAAAATTGCATCCGTTTCATCTGTATCTAACCAAATCTCACATTATAAAGTCTCAAGTTGTTAGCAGACCCCTTTGCATATATTGACCTAAGCTAAATTTCTCGTTTGTGAAAATTTTAAGAATTTAGGAAAAATAACCCAGAGAAACTAGAAGGTTTAATTACTTTTCACAAACAAAAATGAACAAATTATGCTGCATCCTTATGGTATAGCTTTAAAGAATCCTTTCTATTCAATTTCCATCTCCTTTTATCCCTCTTTCTTCCTACTTTCTTCTTTTTCTAGGTTTGCCTAGCACAGTAACTCAGCACATTTTTTAAGGGTTGGGGCTGGATATAGGCCTTTGATTTCATTGTTATAAAGGCAAATTCCCTCTACCAAGGCAGATAACTCTTTGGCAACTTAAAAGTCTTAGAAAGTTGCCTGGGGTACCGAGAATTTCAGTAAGTTACTGAAGGTCAAATAGCCAGCATGTGTCAAATGTGGCAATAAGACTAGAATTTGTAAAGACCCTAACTGATCTGCATCGGTAGAGGGGATTTGCTTGCCAAGTAGGTCATTATACCAGTAAAATAATAGGTGAAATACCAGTTCAAATAGGTCTTCTATGAATAAACTTCAAAGACATTTTTGGAAGAGGTGTCAATTCACAGTAGGTTTTATATATCACAACTTTGAACTCTGCAGAGGATGGAAAGTAGAAATAAAGGACTACATGAAGAATTTATAAATCCTAGTTTTCTGACCTCTTGAAGTACTTGGATGAAGACCAAGGAATTTACCAATCAAACATAGTAGATAATCTCTTAGAAGCCATGCTTTATCAATAGATGATTAGCACTTCTTCTCTGAAGAAGAAGCAGACATATGTAATTTCAGATAATATTTGAATACATTTAAGTGGAGATCCTTATCTGTACTGAACAATTTCAAATTTTACTCAGTGAGTTTTTGCTTTCTTCCAACTGATTATATTATTTGATGATAAGCAAATTCATTACTTTATGGATAACATTTCTAAGAATCTTGCTTTACGTGATAATGTATGCATTTTTATTTATAGAAAATGAAGAGCTGTTAGTCCTTAAATTGAGCACATGTGACATAAGTATTTGCTTGAGCTTTCATGGAAAGGATATAGTATTTGAATAAGGTTTACTACAGATAAAAATGCCAAAAATTCCATTTATATAAATTATATTAATTTTATAAGTATATTATTTAGAATTATATTGAATTTGACTTATTACAAAACTATCTCAAAAAGGATTTCCCCAAAATATAAATGAATATGGGCATAAGTCTTCCTTCCCAGTTAAGTACAAAGTTAATGATAATAGACAACTAGGTAGCATAAAGGATAGAGCACTGGGCTTGGAGTCAGGAAGACCTGAATTCAAATTCAGCCTTACATACTTACTAGCTGTGTGACTCTGGGCAACTCATCTGAGCTCTGTTTGCCTCAGTTTCTTCAACTATAAAATGGAGATAATAAAGTACTTATTCCCTCCCAAGTTGTGAAGGTTAAATGAGACAATATCTGCAAAACATTTAACACAGTGACTGACATGGATTAGGAACTCCATAAATACTCATTCTCTTCCCCTCTCTCCCACACCCAAAATTATCTAAATTAAAATTGTAGCTTTATATCCAAAGTGAATATTCAAAATGAAAGTAATTAAAGTAATTACTCTGAAGTCATGGCAAATGTATTTTGTCTTCAGTACGGTGTGAATAATTTCTTTAATTTTCAACCCTCCCTCTTCACATGTGTAGACAAACCAAACAAATGGTTTTGTGATTTCACTTGCCTAGGGGAAGAAAAGGAATGTAATAGTTTAATGTGTTAGCTTACTAAATTTGGGATTCTTACACTTTACACAGTTGATGAAATATTTTGTACTTATTTCAATGGGAATGAATTATCGGACTGCAGAATAACTCCAACTATAAATTGAATACTAAAAGTCATACAAAATAAATTATCCAAGATTTATATTTACAAAAAATGAGTGAGTCAATCCTGTGGAAGAAAACATAGCCCAGGGACAAGTGACCATAACCCCATGGATAGCCAATGTGCTCATTTGGTATACATATCATTTTTGAGAAATATATTGCAGTTCACTCTGAAGCTCATAGGTTGGAGCACAATAAGTCCCTGCCAAAGCTTCCACTTAATGGCTGTATTTTGGGACCTCCTGGCTTCGAGTGAATGTTAATGTTAACTGTGTCTCTTTGGAACAGAAACCCTGAAGGTCTTCCCCTCCCAGCTTGATTATTTTTTCTTTTTTTCTAATTAAAGGGGCCACCCCCTGACTCATTTCCATAAGAGGCCTATTCACTGAATGGACATTACCTCACTCTAAGTGAATACACAAAAAGGCCTGAGCTTAAAAGGGCCAGGGTCTCCCATTGCATCCTGGATCATCTCCAGTCATCCTGATGAATATCAGGTCACTGGATTCAGATGGCTCTGGAGGAAAAAGTGAGGCTGGTGACCTTGCATAGCCCTCCCTCGCTCAAATCAAGTGAACTGCAAGTCATGTCATCATTTCCCTGATGTCATGGTCCTCTTCGAAAATGAAGAACAAACACAATCAGAGCACTGAACTTATTAGGTTGGATGGCTCTCCTGTAGAGGATCTAAGAAGGGAATATAGATAGGAGGTTTCTCAAAGAATAAGGGGTGGATTAATTGTAATCTATACTGTTGAAAGGAATACTTACAGAGACGATCATAGATCTAATGAAGTTTCAAAGCATTCAATTGAAATAAGAAATCCAAAAGCTAAAGTGTTTTTCTTTTACAAAGGAGTAGCATTGAAATCAAGGAGTATGCCTATATTTTTTTTAAATTTGTTCATTTGGATGATCTGATGTATTGATTGTTTAAAACAATCCATAAATTTATACTTTTGTTCTGGCTCCTGATACATTGGCAAAAATATGATAGAAAAGAAAAGAAAAAAGGGAATGTTTTTAATTAAGGTGTATATACTCAGTGAAGGAAAAAAATGGATTAGGGTTCTGAAGACTCCATAAAGCTAAAAGGTCCTATGGTAAAACACTACATAGTATACTTTAAGGCTTCTGGTGTATTCTCTAAAGAACAGCTACTTCCTGCCTAAACTTTTACCTACAGCGATAGTCTAGACAACATAAAAGAGCATCAGATTATTACTCTTCTCCCCATTTTCCTTCATTTCAACTAGCATTTATTTGGATGATTCAATGAAAGGATCACATCACACATGCCTTAAGTTGAAAATGGAATTTTTCCCCCCTTTAATTGTCAAAGGATCTTAATTCTTTTGTTCTGATTGTCTAAGGCTAAGATATGATGCATTTCATCCTACATAGAAAGTAGGAAGTGTTCATTGTTGGTAAAAATGTTTGCATTTCAACAACCTAAAGTTATGAGCATAAAATTTGAGTCCCTGAGAAGAATAAGTGGCCATCAAACATAGAGGCCTTTATTCCTATTAAGTGGATAACACTTTCTGCGTGATTAATTTCGGTTAGAATATAAAGAGTTTGAACATTTTGTTGGCACATAACTGTGATATACAGAGACATGTCTATATCTTAATTTCTATTTATCTATCTGTCTGTCTGTCTGTCTGCCTGCCTGTCCATTTACTTACTTGATTAAATACCAGTTCATGCTGTAAACTTTATGAAAAATTGCTGGGATAATAGTCTTGTTCTGTACTGCTAAGTAAAATCCCCATATGATGCATTTTGAAGCAATTCACTCAGGAAAAAAAAACGGGACCTGAACATTAGTGACATGCCTTAAAAGTGATGTCTCAGCACAGTGAAGAGGGAGCCTGCTGGAAGAATTGCGAAGTGCGTTTTGCAACTAAGGTTCAATTTATATCTGATTTTGAAAATATGATACTTGAGAATGACAGGATGGATGTAATGAAAATGACGTGAAAGGAATGTTGGTATGTTAGAATGTGTGAAGGATATTTGTTTCTCTTGTATCAATCGGTAGAAAAGTCAGGAAATGATCTACCATAACTATTCTCTCGGGTCAGGTACTCAATCAAATCTGTATTCCAGTGGTATGGTTGACTTGGAGCTCCGACTCCATGACAGCATATCTGATGGATATGAGCACAGCAACCATGTAGTTATTAGAAAATGTGTACAGAAAATCATTTTCTTGTAGTCACACAATCTCAGCTTGAGTCATTCCTCTCTCTCTCCCTCCATCTCTCTCTCTCTCTCTCTCTCTCTCTCTCTCTCTCTCTCTCTCTCTCTCTCCCTCCATATTTCTCTCTCTCTCCCTCTCTCTCTCTCTCTCTCTCTCTCTCTCTCTCTCTCTCTCTCTCTCTCTCTCTCTCTCCCCCCTTCCTCCCTCCCTCCCTCTCCTGTCTGTTTATGTATCCCTGTCTCTATCTCTGGTTCTCTCTTTCTCTGTTTAGCTTCTCATCTTTCTTTGTCTCTCTCTCCCTTTGTCTGCCTGTCTTTCTATTTTGGTCTACCTCTTTGTATATCTCTCTGTCTCTCCTCTCCTCTCTCTGTTTCTCTGTCTCCATCTCTATCTCTTTCTCTATTACTATCTGTCTCTCTCCCCTCCTCCTCTTTCTATCTCTCTGTGCTTCTCTCTCTCTCTCTCTCTCTCTCTCTCTCTCTCTCTCTTTCTCTCTCTCTCTCTCTCTTTCTCATTTCCTCTCTTTCTTCTTTTCTCTCTGTCTCTGTCTTTGGCACTCTGTTTGGAGATAATAGAAGCAAAATTTTTGAGCTTGCAGTGATATGAGAGTTTATCAAAGCTGACTCCTTAATTTAATGGGGGATAAAGCAGATCTAGAGAGGTTGTGACAATACTCAAGTTCATGCAAGTTCTGAACCCAGAACCTTGAATTCTTACTCTGGTGATTTTTCAACTATAACATTCTGTGGATTTTCAGATACAATCAGTCCAACACCACACTCTAGGAAAAGAAAAATCACTTCCAGAACTATTCCAAATAAATTAGAATAAATTGGTACATGCCTTACTTTTAGGCAAGTCTCTAATAGCTCTTGTTTTATACATTTATCTGTCAATTAATTATTTTATGAGGATACTTTATGTTGTGAAAGTTCAATAGAACAGTATTTTTTTCCTGTTGACTCCACAGGACCCTTGGCTAGATAAAAACAGAGGCAACATAAAGCAACAAATCCACTTCTAAGAACACATATCATTATATGGCAGTGGATGAAGTAGAAGGAAATGTTCCACTTGATGTCTACCATCTGAGAAAGAAGGCCACAAGAAAAGTGACAATCTGTGGTCTTAATAGCTAAGGATTAAGAAGCTAAATTAAGGTTTTCACCTTCCCAAGTGTGTATTTTCTTCTACAGAATAATATGCCTTAATATAGTAAAGTGGCCCTGGTTTCTCAAGGCCTAAAGCAGCAAAACTGAAGTCCTGGAGAATTCTACCAGGCTAGAAAGATTTCATTCAGTTAGGAATCTAGTGATGGACTTTGTGACTGTTGGTTCAAGGATCAGGCTCCTTAAATTGTGAGGGGCTATGCTGGTCACAGGATCATGAATTTTTCTAGCCAGCAAAACTCGTAAAGAATATCTAGTAATAAATTCAGGAGCTTTAATTCAGTTAAGTTTCACAAGCATTTATCATGTATTTATAATGTCCAAAGCAGAGAGAGAATTGTAATAATTTTGTCCTTATACAGCAGGCCTCAGAGCTAAGAAGATATGAGTTTAAGAGAGTAGCCTAGCATTGAGAGATTAAATGACTTGCCCATGGTTATGAGGCAATATATGTCAAACTAGGACTTGAATCCAGATCTTCCTGGTCCTGAAATTCACTCTATAAACTACATGATACTTTATCATTACTTAAATGAGTGTGCTGCATTTTGTACTATCTAAATATTTGTCCCCAATAATCTAACTTTAGGAAACCTATATTCTAAACTGGTCTGATTTATATTAACTTGAACTATAAAGCAATCACAGGACCTCAACCAAACCTTTGTTTTTTGGATGCTTTTCTTAGGGCGATTCAACCTTCTGACCACAAAAACTATAAAAAATTCAATTTAAAAACAAGTATCAATTCTACAGCAAATATGTTTTGATGAAGTTCTAGGTATAGATGTTAGATTGCTTTTTTTTTCAAGTCAATCTGAAAGGTTAGGTTTTATTGTTTGTTTAAATTGATAGGCTTAAGGTGACTTTTAGGAGTGGGGCAATTAGAAGGAATCAGGTTCAAGTGTCTGTATTTGGCTACCACCTTGTCTGGGAAGGCTTCCAACATTCATTGGATATGCAGAAGTATTTGTCTTCCCTTCTTTAAACCATTCATTATCCCCTTCTAATGACCAGGAAACAGAGGGGAAATTAAAGGTCCTTCACCAATTAGCCTTCCTTAACTAAATACCTCCATCTCTCATTCCTTGATACATCCTACCTTGACTTAAGAATTCCACCCATAAAAATATGACTACAATTACAGTTACATGATTCATCTTCTTTCAGGTGGTAACCTTAGCTTCCAAGAATATCCTCTATTTCCCTTTAAAATGCCACTGTAAAAAATTAGAATTAGAGTTTTTTTCCTCTTCTCCCCTCACAGATAAAGTCAATGACCCACACTTTACTTCTCAAGGACCACAACTATCCAGTAGCCCACTGTTAAATGGCTCATTTCACCTTCTGAACTCTGTATTCAAATATAGAGCCTCAGAAACCATTAACTTGTAAATAGGCTAATGAGTCTTGTTGATGGAAAATATCTGTGTGAGATGGGAAATTAAAAGTTATATAGGTAACCTAGCCATGGGACATGTGAAAATGTTTCTTGACATTTACACATAGAACACAAATGTACACACATACAAATATAAATGTGTGTGTTTTTGTATGTGTGTGTGTGTGTATGTGTGTGGAGGGAGGGAGGGAGGGAGAGAGAGAGAGAGAGAGAGAGAGACACATAGACAGAGAGAGAGAGAGAGACAGAGACAGAGGCACACACACACACAGAGACAGAAAAAGAGAGAGAGAGTGAGAGAGAGAGTGAGAGAGAGAGAGAGAGAGAGAGAGAGGCAACATAGCATAGTAGAGAGTTGGCCTCAAAGTCAGGAAGATTTTCATTCAAGTCCTATTTTTTTAATATGTGTGTGTACATGTATGTATATTTATTATATGATCCCGCTCATGTTTTCTCAGTGATCCTGGGAATTTTCCTACAATAGAAGTTGAAGACCACTTGTTAAACTATATTATAGTTTCCTTATAAAATTTCTTGATGAAATTATGGGAGGTCACATCTGAAAGAAAGAAAGAAAGAAAGAAAGAAAGAAAGAAAGAAAGAAAGAAAGAAAGAAAGAAAGGAAGGAAGGAAGGAAGGAAGGAAGGAAGAAAGGAAGGAAGAAAGGGAGAAAGAAAGAAAAGTAAACTGTATTATATATTGTAGCAACCCGATGGTTGGTTTCCCTGTTTCATGTTTCTGACCATTTCAGCATATTCTTCACTCAGCTGTCAAATCAATCTTCCTAAAAAGCAAGTCCTACCATGTCAACCCCTCTATTCAATCAAGTTCAGCGGCACTCTACTGCCTCTAGGATCAAATATGAAACCCTCTGTTTGGGTTTTAAAGCCTTCTGTAACTTCATCCCTTTTTGTCTTTCTAGTCTTCCTGCAACCTGTCCCTCCCCTGCCCTACAACACAATGCACTCTGTAATCCATTGACACTGGTCTATTTCCTCACTGTTCCTTGAATTACACACTTCATCTCCTGATTCTGGGCATCATTTATCTACTGTATCCCATTTCTGAAAACAAAGATGTGTGAGAGCCAGCTTGTATTGACTTATTATGTTTTCAACACGTGCATTTACATTTTTGAAATCTGCAAATGCTAAAATTTAGCTCTTGATTTATTGTGTTGTTGCTCATCTAGATTTAGGAAAGCAATGGAGAAAATGTTTAAAATGTGGATCAAACTTAAACATGTATAATGAATACATTTTTGGGAAGGGCGGGAGGGGGAAGAGCTAGTTGGTACATATTTACTAGCACACATTTGCCCAAAACTCTCTCTCTCCCATCTTATTTTCATCACCTAGTTTCCTGCTTTCCTTCGTGTCTCAACTTTTCCAAGAACCCTTTCTTGAGAGCCTCCTCTCTGTGGATTATCACCAATTTATACTGTTCTCGTTTTGTGTGTACATATTTTTGTTTGCTTTGTTTGTTTGCATGTTGTCTCCCTGATTAGGCTGTAAGCTCTCTTCTCTTCACTCACACAACTAGAATCCCAGTTTATGCTTTCATCGCCTCTCACCAAGGCTATTACAATAGCTTCATAATTGGTCTCCTTATTTCTAATCCCAATCCCTCTATTCTCCAATCTACCTGCATGTTTAGTACAATGCCTGGCAAATAGAAGGGCCTTAATAAATGTTACTTGGCTATCTTTTATATTATAATAAACATAATATGCTAAAGCATGATTTTGACTACCTTCCTTCCCTGCTAACCATAGTCCCTATTTGGTTTCATGTGAAATACAAAATTATCAGTCTTATGTTTAAAATCCTTTTATAATCTGTTGCAAACTTCCTTTCTGGAAAAATTTTTGCATTACTACTCTTCACATATTCTTTGTTAAATTAAATTAATCTACAGACTCTTTCTTTTGCATAGGCTATTTAAACATACCTGGAATACTATCCCTTCTCAACTTTGCCTATTAGAATCCCAAGATTCCTTCACTGCTCAGTTCAGGTTCTATTTCCAGCCTTGGGTATCACTCAAAAGGTCAATATCTCTCCTTAACTCGTAACTCCCAACACCATTTTCTATAAGAAAATTTCAATATACTCAGGATGCAATGTGTTTCTAGGTTTCTTCACATGTAAGGAGAAGGGATCCTCACCTACTTTACAAGCATTCAAGGGTCAATGAGGATATCAGGTTTAGGATAGCTTTTTGTTTTCCCCCAGAAAACAAAAGAGATATACAATTACATAGATGCCCAAGAAGCATTTTCTCAACACAGAAAATGTAAAACAATCAGTCCATTAATTCTTCCTAGACACACTTGGGGCTATGCTTTTGATATTCCTGTGAAAACTTCTTTCTCACAGAAAGGTATATAGGAAATCATAGTACCATCACATGGTTTTGGCTCACTCTAGAAGGTTGACACCCTTTGAGCACTTTTAAATATGTAATCCCTTTATCATTTTTCCTGCACTATACAAATGAAACAGCCAGATGTTACAGTAACCTTGTATGCCTGTATCCTTCTCACTCCCTCTTTTCTCAACATCATCAAAAGATGTAGCCTAAAATCTCACAGAAAACAGTCTCTCTGCTCCTGAGTCAGCTAGGGAAGAGGAGGACTTTCTCCTAGAGACCCCGTCCTTTACTTCTCCTCTCTGCTCCTCTCCCTTTCTTTAGATGTGCTTAGCTATGAGTATCTATCAGTGTAGAGATTAGAATTCAAGTGCTGTAAGAAAGATATGGAGGTTCAGGACTTTTTTTTTATGATTCCCTGATTTTTTTAAAGATCTACTGACTTGTAATTGAAACTAAAATAAAAGTAATGTTTGTTTAATATTGTCCCCAAACATTTTTTTTAAATAAATCAACAATGCTGGAGAAAGGAGATTCCCAATTTTTCTAAAACTGGAGTCATATTGACCTAAGCCTGTATTGCTGTATGTTTGACAGACATTTAAAATTATACACAATGAATTGAACTTGTCTACAATTATGTACAGATGTTTATATGCAAACATAATCCATATAAAAACCAGGTAGGACATAACCATAGAATAGATCATAAAAGTATGTTTGACATAACTATTATGTATATGACGAATGATGGAGTTGATGAAACACGTTCTTCACTTGGGTATCAGCGAACTCATTTGTATTTGAATATCAAAATTCCTTTGCCATTCAGTTAAAATCTGAAACCTGTGAAGAAGCTGATACCAATTATCAAAAGTCCCAAGGTCAGCATTATCTTGGTTTTCTATCATCACGCAGGTACGCAACTCCATCTCTTCCTTCTGTCCAGTTTCACTATCCTACTCAAAATTCCAAATAGGTTAATAAAACCTTTCCATTTTCATCGTCTGACAGGGAATTTTTGTGGAAAAAAGTACCCAAGTGCTTAGCTAAGGCTCTATCTACTCCACCAGAAATATAAGATAATGTGGAAGCAAAATAAAAGGCATTCTACAATAGGACATTCACTGATTTTGTTGACCAAGTATAATGTAGCTCTATAATTATAGGGGAATTCTTGCAAATAGAATTCTGCTTTGCATTTTAGTTCTTCTTTAATTTATTTATTTTTGTTTTTAGTTTACAACACTCAGTTACACAAGTTTTTGAGTTCTAAATTTTTGCCCCTTCCCTCTATTCACCCTTCCCCACAAAGACGGCATGTAATAGGCTATAGGTTCTACATGTACCATCATATTAAACTTATTTACGTAATAGTCAAGTTGTAAAGAAGAATTATAACCAATGGAATTAATCATGAGAAAGAAGAAACAAAACCAAAACCAAAGGAAAATAAAAGAGAGCAAATATTTTGCCTCAGTCTGCATTCAGACTCTGTAATTCTTTCCCTGGATGTGGATAGCTTTTTCCATCATGAGTCTTTTGGAGCTGTCTTAGAGCTTTGCGTTGCTGACAAGAACCAAGTCTATTAAAGTTAGTCATCACAGATACTATGTATCTCTAATCATATAAAATGTTCTCTTTGTTCTGCTCCCCTCACTCAGCAGTCTTTCCAGCTTATTATGGAGTCCATTTGCTCCTCATTTCTTATAGCACAATAGTATCCCATTACATTCATAAACAACAACTTGTTCAGCCATTCCCCAACTGATGGGCATCCCCTTGATTTCTAATTCTTTGCTACCACAAAAAGAGCTGCTATAAATATTTTTGTAAATGCAGGTCCCTTTCCACTTCTGTGATCTCTTTGCAATACAGCCCTACAAGTGGTATTGTTAGGTCAAAGAGGATGCACTTTCTTACAGCCCTTTGAGCATAGTTCCAAATTGCTCTCCAGAATGGCTGGATCAGTTCACAACTCCACCAACAATGTAACAGTGTTCCAATTTTCCCATATCCTCTTCAGTTTGTATGATTTTCCTGTTTTGTCATGTTGGCCAATCCAGCAGGAGAGGTATGGT
Organism: Trichosurus vulpecula; assembly: GCF_011100635.1. Taxonomy (NCBI): domain Eukaryota; kingdom Metazoa; phylum Chordata; class Mammalia; order Diprotodontia; family Phalangeridae; genus Trichosurus; species Trichosurus vulpecula. The sequence goes on along the minus strand of NC_050578.1, from coordinate 122,469,575 downwards.
ACCTAAAGGTTGTCTTGATTTGCATTTCTCTAATCAATAGTGATCTAGAGTGTTTTTTCGTATGACTATAGATATCTTTAATTTCTTCCTCTAAAGACTGCCTGTTCATATCCTTTGACCATTTACCAATTGGAAAATGACTTGTATTCCTGTAAATTTGACTCAGTTCCCTATACATTTCAGAGATGAGGCCTTTATCACAAACACTGGCTGTAAAAATTCTTTCCCAATTTTCTGCTTCCCTCCTAATCTTTGTTGCATTGGCTTTGTTTGGGCAAAACGTTTCAATTTAACATAATCAAAATTATCGATTTTGCATTTCCTAACACTCTCCCTTGTTTGGCATACATTATTCCCTTCTCCATAAATCTGATAGGTAAACTATTCCTTGCTCTCAAAAAGCTTTTCACAAAATACAACACCCATTCTTATTAAAAAACACTAGAAAGCATAGGAATAAAAGGAGTCTACCTTAAAATCATAAGTAGCATCTACCTAAAACTATCAATAAACATCATATGCAACGGGGACGCATTTCTAATAAGATCAAGGATGAAATAAAGATGTCCATTATCACCCCATTATTCATTTTTTGCTAGAAATGTTAGCTTTAGCAATAAGAGAATAAAAAAGAAATTGCAGGAATTAGAATAAGTAAAGAAGAAACTAAGTTATCACTCTTTGCAGATAATATGATCATTTACTTAAAGAATCCTAGAGAATCAAGTAAAAAACTACTTGAAATAATAAATAACTTTAGCAAAGTTGCAGGCTATAATATAAACCCACATAAATCCTCAGCATCTCTATGTATTTATTACTAATAAAGCCCAACAGCAAAAAACAGGAAGTGAAATTCCATCTAAATTTACTGTAAACACTATGAAGTATTTGGGAGTCTACCTGCCAAGACAAATCCAGGACCTATATGAACATAATTACAAAACACTTTTCACAAAATTAAAGTCAGATCTAAATAAAGGGAAAAAAAAACATCAGTTGCTCATGGTTAGGCTGAGCTAATATAATCAAAATAACAATTTTACTTAAATTAATTTACTTCTTTAATGCCATACCAATTAAACTACTAAAAATATTTTTAGAGATGGATATAATAATAATAATAATATTCATCTGGAGGAACAAAAGGTCCAGAATATCAAAGGAATTAATGGAAAGAAATGCTAGGAAAGGAGGCCTCGCCATACCAGATGTTAACCTGTATTATAAATCCCCAGTTGTCAAAAATACTTTGTACTAGCTAAGAAATAGAGTGCTGGATCAGTGGAATAGGTTAGGTACACAAGACGCATTAGTCACTGACTATAGTAATCTACTCTTTGATAAATGCAAAGAGTCCACCTTCTGGGTTAAGAGCTCACTATTTCACAAAAACTGCCTGGAAAACTGGAAAACAATATGGCAGAAACTGGGCATTGACCAATATCTTAAACCATGTACCAAAATAAAGTCCAAATAGGTTCATAATTTAGATATAAAGGCTGATATTATAAGCAATTTTGGAGAGCAAGGAATAGTTTAACTGTCAGATTATGGAGAAGGGAAGAATTTATGACGAAGGAAGAGACAGAGAGTGTTAGGGCATGCAAAATGGATAATTTTGATTATGTGAAATAGCAAAGTTTTGTATAAACAAAGCCATTGCAACAAAGATTAGGAGGGAAGCAGCAAATTGGGAAAGAATTTTCATAACCAGTGTCTGTGATAAAGGCCTTGACTCTAAAATGTATAGGTAACTGAGTCAAATTTACAGGAATACAAGTTATTCCCCAATTGATAACTGGTCAAAGAGTATGAACAGGTAGTGTTCAGAGGAAGAAATTAAAGATATATATATAGTTATATGAAAAATGGTGTAAGTTACTAGTGATTAGAGAAATGCGAATCAAGACAACTCTTAGGTACCACATCTCTCCTGTCAGATTGGGTAACCTGATATAAGTGCAGGAGAAGATGTGGGAAAACTGGAACACTATTACATTGTTGGTGGAGTTATGAACTGATCCAGCTATTCTGGAGAGCAATTTGGAACTATGCCCAAATGACTATGAAAATGGGCATCCTCTTTGACCCAGCAATACCACTTCTAGGGCTGTATCCCAAAGAGGTCATACAAATGGGAAAAGGGCCCATATGTTCAAAAATATTTATAGTTGCTCTTTTTGTGGTGGCAAAGAATTGGAAATCAAGGGGATGCTCATCAATAGGGGAATGGCTGAACATGTTGTTGTATATGAATATGAATAGTATATGAAATACTATTGTGCTATAAGAAATGAGGAGGAAATGCACTTCATAATAACCTCAAAAAACTTATGTGATCTGATTCTGAGTGAGGGGAGCAGAACCCGAACATTACACAAGATTACAGACACATAGTATCTGTGATGACTAACTTTAATAGACTTGGCTCTTGTCAGCAGCACAAAGTTCTAAGACAGCTCCAAAAGACTCGTGATGGAAAAAGCTATCCACACCCAGAGGAAGAATTATGGAGTCTGAATGCAGATGGAAGCAAACTATTTGCTCTCTGTTTTTTTTTCTTCTTTTTTCATTTTGTTTCTTATTTCCATGGTTCATTCCATTGGTTACAATTCTTCTTTACAACTTGAATATTGTGTAAATAATGTTAATGTGAAGGTATATGTAGAAACTATATTGGATTATGTGCCATCTTGGTGGTGAGGGGGGAAGAGAGGGAGGGAGAGAAAATTTGGCACACAAAAACTTGTGCAACTGAATGTTGTAAACTAAAAATAAAAAAATAAATTAAAAAAGAACACTTGCCTTTTTATTTTTGCATTGCTATACCTAGCACAGTGTCTCATGCATATTAGGTACTTAGTAAATGTTTGTTGAAATGAGGTGACATGCAGAATCAAAAGTTATCTAATTATATGTGTTCATGTATATAAGAAAATATTGAGTTGGCCAGAATATGTTTTAATGTTCTAATTATAGGCATAATTGTTTATTTTAATACTTTGATGGACTCATAATTTTAGCTCTCCACTATTACAGATCTGAGTTCAATGACTTTCCATCCTGTACGATTCTTCACAATTTCTTTTCATCAATCTTCTATTGAAGATCCACCCAACACTTTAACTGCCATCTTCCCGTTATTTTATTTTACCATGGATACCAATGCAGTTGTCTATCTCTTGACTTCTCATTCTGTATATGTGATTGACTTCTCTCCTGTTACATTCATCTATGTTTTTGATGTTTCATCTCATGTCAAAGTCTTCTTTGGTAAAGTAACAGAACCTGAGGATGCTGGCAGAAGGGAAACAACTATGAAGAGAGAACAGCAGCATTATACAGCTATCTGCAGCTATTAATCTCATGTTGCTCTTATTTAAGAAGTTTTAGCATATTCTCTCATTGCTGTGTTTGCAAAAAATATGGAGTTACAAAATAGCCCAGGAGTTTTATGAAGCAAAGTATGTTTGAAGGAAGAGTGATTAAAGATAAGTGAGCTCATGTGGACATTGAAAAGGTGAGTACTCAGAGGGTGAAAAAGTCAAATGAAACACTACCTTATAAAACAAGAATGAGTTTGTCATTTGTGAAAGTATGTCAAGTGGTTGGTAGCCTTGGTTGGGGACAGGGGGTGTATGTGCATGTTCAGAAAGAGTTTCTGAACTGGAAAAAGAGAAACTAAGTTTCAGGGGTTGGGTGGGTGAGGCATGATTGAGGTGTATGTGACTGTATATGGCTCTTGAGCCTTGACATAAACTCTACTCTGAGAGACACTATTAGGAGACATACCACCTTTAAGTTAACAAGGAAGAGAGTGTTAAGAGGCTATTAAGATTGAAACTTCCATCACATTCATTCAACTCCCCACTTCTTTTTATAGGAGTATAACATATACACTCTACTTTAAGAAAGGAATGATTGGGTGAGGAGAGCTCAAGGGAAATTTGAATTTGGAGCATTTGTCAGATTATCATGACTGCTTGTGAGAGGTTCTTAATACTGCCTTACTGATGTCCACCATTCTACCTTTCATTGCCCTGTTGGTTACTTACAATTTTGATTCCTATGAAATTGTACTAATGCATGAAACTATAGCTATCAACCATCACTTACATAATACCTGTATTTAAATGATAAACATTTTGGTAAAATGCTTTATCATTGGAAGAAGTGAATAATTTCCCAAAAGTAATCCAGCTTTCATTCTTTCCTCAATACAATTGTGGACCTAGCTCATTGACTGTCTCCTATACTTTTCTAATTATTGTGCAATTATAGAGACTGAGGTCAAAATGTAGACAGAAACAGAGATAAACATAAAGAGGTACATATAGACTCACTTGATGGCCAATCCCATCCAGTTCCATCTCACAGATTACACATCAGGGTTTATTAAGTGCTTTTATATGGCAGGAGCTATGATGAGCACTGGTGAAACAAACAAGAAGCAAAAAGAAAGAACAGTCTCTGCCCTCAAGGAAAATATGTTCTTTTTATTATTTATTTAATATTTTTAGTTTTCAGCATTGATTTCCACAAGATTTCAAATTACAAATTTTGTCCCTATTTCTACCCTTCCCCTGCTACAAGATGGCATATATTCTGATTACTCCTTCCTCAGTTAGAGTTCCCTTCTGTCACCCCACTTCCCCCCATCCTCTTTTCTGTACTTTCTAGTAGGGCAAGATAGATTTCTATGCCCCATTGCCTGTATATCTTATTTCCCAGTTGCATGCAAAAACACCTTTATTTGAACATCTGCTTTTAAAACTTTGAATTCCAAATTTTCTCCCCTCTTACCTCCCCACCCCCCAGAGGAAGGCAAGTGATTCAACATAGGCCACATGTGTATCATTATGTAAAACACTTCCACAATACTCATGTTGTGAAAGACTAACTATATTTTGCTCCCTCCTATCCTGTCCCGCTTTATTCAATTTTCTCCCTTGACCCTGTCCCTTTTTGAAAGTGCTTGCTTTTGATTACCTCCGCCCCCCTATCTGCCCTCCCTTCTATCATCCCCCTTTTTTAACCCCTTCCTCCTTCTTTCCTGTGGGGTAAGATACCCAATTGAGTGTGTATGTTTTTCACTCCTCAGGTGAAAACCAATGAGAGCAAGATATTCACTCATTCCCCCTCACCTGCCCCTCTTCCCTTACAATGAACTGCTTTTTCTTGCCACTTTTATGTGAGATAATTTACCCCATTCTATCTCTCCCTCTTTCCCTCTCTCAATATATTCCTCTCTCATCCCTTAATTTCATTTTATATTTTTAGATATCATCCCTTCATATTCAACTCACCCTGTGTCCTCTTTCTATATATATATATATATATATATATGTGTGTGTGTGTGTGTGTGTGTGTGTGTGTGTGTGTGTGTACATATGTATATATATACACATATATATGTATATATGCATATATATGTATATATTGTATACATGAGTATATATGTATGTGTATATGAATATGTATGTGTATGTATATGTGTGTATATATGTATATGTATATTCCCTTCAGCTACCCAAATACTGAGTTCTCATGAATTACACACATCATCTTTCCATGTAGGAATGTGAACAGAACAGTAAGTTGCTTCTGATTTCTCTTTCTTGTTTACCTTTCCATGCGTCTCTTGATTCTTGTGTTTGAAAGTCAAATTTTCTATTCAGTTCTGCTCTTTTCATTGAGAAAGCTTGAAAGTCCTCTATTTTATTGAAAATCCATATTTTGCCTTGCAGCATTATACTCAGTTTTGCTGGGTAGGTTATTCTTGGTTTTAATCCTAGCTCCATTGACCTCCAGAATATTATATTCCAAGCCCTTCCATCCCTTAATGTAGAAGCTGCTACATCTTGTGTTATCCTGGTTGTGTTTCCACAATACTCAAATTGTTTCTTTCTGGCTGTTTGCAGTATTTTCTCCTTGATCTGAGAGCTCTGGAATTTGGTGACACTATCCCTAGGAGTTTTCTTTTTGGGATCTTTTTCAGGAGGTGCTCACTAGATTCTTTCCATTTCTATTTTACCCTCTGACTCTAGAATATCAGGGCAATTTTCCTTGACAATTTCTTGAAGGATGATGTCTAGGCTCTTTTTTTGATCATGATATTCAGGTAGTCCAATAATTTTTAAATTATCTCTCCTGGATCTATTTTCCAGGTCAGTGGTTTTTCCAATGAGATATTTCACATTGTCTTCCACTTTTTCATTCCTTTGTTTCTGTTTTATAATATCTTGATTTCTCATAAAGTCACTAGCTTCCACTTGCTCCAATCTAATTTTTAAGGTAGTATTTTCTTCAGTGATCTTTTGGACCTCCTTTTCCATTTGGCTAATTCTGCCTTTCAAGGCATTCTTCTCCTCATTGGCTTTTTGGAGCTCTTTTCCCATTTGAGTTACTCTATTTTTTTGAAGGTGTTATTTTCTTCAGTATTTTTTTGGGTCTTCTTTAGCAAGTCATTGACTTGTTTTTCATGGTTTTCTTGCATCACTCTCATTTCTCTTCCCAATTTTCCCTCTACTTCTCTAACTTGCTTTTCCAAATTCTTTTTGACCTCTTCCATGACCTGAGACCAATTGGTATTTTTCTTGGAGACTTTTGATGTAGGCCCTTTGACTTTGTTGACTTCTTCTGGCTGTATGTTTTGGTCTTCTTTGTCACCAAAAAAAGATTCCGAAGTCTGAGTCTGAATCTGAGACTATTTTTGTTGCCTGTTCATGTGCCCAGCCAACTACTTGACCCTTGAGCTTTTCGTCGGTGTATGACTGCTTGTAGAGAGTTCTTCATCCCAAGCTTGAGGGGCTGCGCTGCTATTTTTAGTGCTACTTCTACACAACAAGCTCTGCAACACCAGTCCTCCTTCACCCCCAAGAATCACCAACCAGGATTGTGGCCCACATCCAGGCAGGGTAAAGAAGGCTTTGCACTCCTGCTCTCATCCCCTGCTTAATTCCTTTCACCAGGTGGGCCTGGGGCCAGAGGCAACTGCAGCTGTAGATCTGGAAGCAGCTTCAAACCTGCACCACCTCTGCAGACTGTGGGGCAGTGGCCAACTACAAAATCTTTTCACTCTGTTCCAACTGCTTTTCCCACTAATGGGCTCTGTTGTCTTTGGCATTTGTGTGTTGAGAAGTCTGGTAACTGCCACAGTTCACTGATTCAGGCCGCTATGCCTGTTCCACCTGGCTCCCGGTCTGGTGTGGCCCAAGCTGGGCTCTGCTCTGCTCCACTCCCACCTCTGCACCCCTTCCTAGTGATCATTCAGGATGTCCTGGGCTGGACAACCGCTTCCCTCTACTATTCCGTGGGATCTGCAGTTCTAGAATTTGTTCAGAGCCATTTTTATAGGTGTTTGAAGGGACCTGGGGGAGGGGCGCTTAAGCAAGTCCCTGCTTTCCAGCCACCATCTTGTCTCCACCCCACCCCCTGAAAATATGTTCTTATGGGGGAAGGCATTGAATAAATGGGAGCTTGTGAACATGGTGTATAATTAGAATAATCTCTTATGTACTAGTGCTGAATTCACTGAATATCTGCTCTATTGTTCTAGAGTTTCATTAAATTTGAAAAATGTTTTCTAATAATTAGAATATTTGGAGAATCTCATTGACAGTAAGACATCTTTCTGTCAGTCTATCTCTATGTCTCTGTCCTTCCATCTCTGTTTCTGTCACAGTCTCTATGTCTGCCTCTAGGTAGATTGGTCTTTCTCTCTATCCTCCTGCTTCTTTAGATGAGTACTTTTCTCCTGGTTTTGTGACTCATTTTATGTCAATATTCAGTGTACTGTTGACAAAAACTATCTCCATGTTTTAGAGTATTGTACAATCCGGGTGTTCAAATGTAGGAAACATCTGGTGTGAGGAGAGCCTTCAAGATTGCATTTTATTTTACTTAGTCAAATGGTTTTAAGAATAAGAAATTTAAACAGCATGATCTTATATTATCTATACATAATATTTATATAACAGTGTGGATGGAGTATCCTCTATACCATTCCAATTTGAATTGTTCTCTGCCAAACTGTTTCCTATTATTCAGTCCTGAGCGATCATAAGTATAAGCAGGAATTTTTTTAAATAAGGAAAAACAATTTTCCTTTTAAATATTTATAGATAGAAAGAAAGATTTGAAAAATTATTTTCATTCCGTTAACATTCCTTTTTATTATTTTCTTAAAAAGTGAAATAGAATAAAGACAAATATTATGTGTTTTGTTCCATATTTATTATTAATTTAACAAATTATTTGTAAACTTCTTTTCTGTTTCGATTTATTAAAATCCCACAACATTGTTATTATTTTTTAAAACTGTTTCAGTAAAGGAATTATAAGCTTAAAAAACTATCTTGCAAGTATTTATGGTATATGGCATTCCCTTTATAAAGCTTTGTCAAATACGCTATACTTCCCTATTATATGCCTTCCCTACTACCCCTGAACATTAGAATTTTATGGAAGGCAGGGGTAAAATGAAAGATCTTAAGAGCTGTTTTTACATGGCTTATTTTAGCTAGTTCATTTAGGTGGTTAAAAGAGCAGATGAAAATTAAAAATGAAAAGAGAAAAGAGAGCCATGGTTCATAAAAATATGAATGACTTTATTTGAATTCAGTTAGGCATAAAATGTTTAAAACATGGAAGTTATGATAACCTGACAGATGGCCTACTGAAATTGAGTACATTTGTGGTGTTTAAAATCATCCAGTCATGTTAAATAGAAAGAGTGGCATTGCCACATGTGAGGAAAATGAAATGTTCCTTTAGTCAAATGTTGTTGCTAGCTACATGACCACATGCTCTGGGTCAATGGCTTTAAACACATAGAATCATAGCTTTGGATATTTTGTGGTCACAAAGAATTTCACATCCATTATCTCATTGAATTCTCACAATAACCTTATAAAGTAGTTATGTAAGTGGCACCAACTTCATTGTCTAAATGAATTTACAAGTGATTTGACAAAGATTACTCAATCATTAAGTGAGAGAGTCATAACTCAAATCCAGTGATTTGATGGAACTTAACAGACATTTAGTAACAACTATTATGTATACAAAAGAGTGGTAGGATGGTGTAGTGGATAGAGAACTGGTCTCAGACTCAGGAATACCTTAGCTGAAGTCCCTCCTTTGATCCATACTCTCTGTGTGACGTTAGAAAAGCCATACAACTACTCTGTGTAGTCAATCCATTAAGGTAAACAGAAAGACAGTTGCTGATCTGTATTGAAAATTTGTAGAGCTCAATTCCACTAATGATTTCAGTTTCTTCATCAGCAACACGGGGAACATAAATAGCTAATAATGATGCCTAGCATTTATATACTGTTCAATTGTTTCAGTTCTGTTCAACTCTTCATGACTCCATTTGGGGTTTTCATGGCAAAGATGTTGGAGTAGATTGCTATTTCCTTCCCCAGCTCATTTTACAGATGAGGAAACTGGGACAGTGTTAAGTGTCTTGTCCAAGGTTGCAGAGCTAGTGTGTGTCTGAGACCTAATTTGCTACCTGCTAGGTGTCACAGTGGCTAGGGTGTCAGGTATGAAATAAAGGAGATTCATCTTCCTGAGTTCAAATCTGTCCTCAAACACTAGCTGTGTGACCCTGGGCAAGGCACTTAACCCTGTTTGTCTCAGTTTCCTCATCTGTAAAATGAGCTAGAGAAGGAAATGACAAAACATTCCAGTATCTCTGCTAATAAAACCCCAAACAGAGTCACAAAGAGTTGGACATGGCTTAAAAATGACTGAGAAACGGTATGCATAGTATGCATAGTTTTATAGCCCTTTGGGCATAGTGCCAAATTGCTCTCCAGAATTGTTGGATAAGTTCAAAACTCCACCAACAGTGCAATAGCGTCCCAGTTTTCCCACATCTTCTGCAACATTTAATATTTTCCCTTCTTTTGTCGTATTAGCCAATCTGATAGGTGTGAGATGGGTACCTCAGAGATATTTTAATTTGCATTTCTCTAATCAGCAGTGACTTAGAACATTTTGTTACATGACATTGATAGCTTTGATTTCTTGTCTGAAAGTTGTCTGTTCATATCCTTTGACTATCTATCAATTGAGGAAAGACTTGTAGTCTTATACATTTGACTTAGTTCTCCATATAATTGAGAAATTAGTCCTTTATCAGACATATTTGTTACAAATCCTCCCCTCCCAGTTTTCTGACTTCCTTCTAAATTTGCTTGCATTGGTTTTCTTTGTGTAAAAACTTTTTTTAAGAATACTACATTGAAGTCATCACAAAGTGAAGTGAGATTAGGTTAACAGGGTCCTTTCATACATTCAACTGAGGGACAATTCTTTTGTTTAAATAATATTTCATTGTTCCTCAGTTACATATGAAAACAATTTTTAACATTTTTAAAAAGTTTTAATTTCAAATTCTTTCCTTCTTTCCTGGGGCCCTCTTCATCCCCACCCCCGCAAAAGTAAGGAATCTTATATAGATTATACATGCGCAATGATGTAACACATTTTCATATATTTCAATTTTTACAAAAAATCTTTCACCTCCCATTAAAAAAGAAAGAAAATGAAAATACCATGCTTCAGGCTTAATTCATACAAAAACAATTCTCTGGTGGCAAATAGCATGTTCCTTCGAGTCCTTCGGGATAGTATTGGATCCTTGTATTGTGGAGAATAGTTGTCATTCACGGTTCTTCATTTTAAAACATTGTTGTTACTTTATACAGTGTTCTTCTGGTTCTGCTTTTTCACTTAGCATCACTTCATATAAGTCTTTTTAGGCTTCTCTGAAATCACCCTGCTGTCATTTCTTATACCACAATGATATTCCATTACAATCATAGACAACAACTTGTTCAGCCATTTCCCAATTTAACAGCATCCTGTCAATTTCCAAATTTTAGCCACAACAAAAGAGGTACTTTAAATAATTTTTGTAAAAATAGGTCCCTTTCACCCTTTTTTATCTCTTGGGGATACAGACCTAGAAGTGGTATTGCTGCATGAAAGGGTATGCATAGTTTTATAGCCCTTTGGGCATAGTGCCAAATTGCTCTCCAGAATTGTTGGATAAGGTCACAATGCCACCAACAGTGCAGTAGTGACCCAGTTTTCCCACATTTTCTGCAACATTTAATATTTTCCCTTTTTTGTCATATTAGCCAATCTGATAGGTGTGAGATGGGTACCTCAGAGATATTTTAATTTGCATTTCTCTAATGAGTAGTGACTTAGAACATTTTGTTACATGACATTGATAGCTTTGATTTCTTGTCTGAAAGTTGTCTGTTCATATCCTTTGACTATCTATCAATTGAGGAATGACTTGTAGTCTTATACATTTGACTTGCTTCTCTACATAATTGAGAAATTAGCCCTTTATCAGACATATTTGTTACAAATTCCCCCCTCTCAGTTTTCTGACTTCCTTCTAAATTTGCTTGCATTGGTTTTCTTTGTGTAAAAACTTTTTTAAAAATTTTATATAATCAGAATTATTTATTTTATATTTGTAAGGTTCTCTATATCTTGTTTGGAAAGGGTCAATTCATTTTTGAATAATATTGTGGTTTCTTCTTTGGTTCAAAATTTAGTGACACCCTAACTGAATACATCTCTATAAGATGATACTAGAAAGTCAAATTGGACACAAGAGCACATCTATTCAATTCAATTCAATCCCCTTATTTTCCATATGCAGAAACTGAGGCTCCAGGAGATTGTGATTTATCCAAAGTCACACAGATATGAAACACCAGAAGCATGATTTGAAGCTTAGTTTCATTTTAATTGCTTTTTTTCCTACATGCAATGAAAGAAGTAAAAATCACTTTGAGAAGACTTAAATGGTCTAAGCATCAGTCAAAAAGAAGCATATAAAACAATAAACTATGAGTCAATTGTAAGCTATAAAGTGGTCTGCAGAGGCCACAATAATAATTACTAATTTAATGAACCTCTAAAATTCTCCTGAGTTTTATAGCAGTTGATATTCACAAGATCATCTATGGTGAGTGTCATATTGGTCCAATAAGTTGTCTACTCATTCCCTTTAGTAAATTTATGCTTCATATATCTGTCATAAGAAATAAGAATCCAATCTTCACACTTGAGTGTTATAACAACTAAATGTGGAATGTTTCCCAAATAGTTACATACTATTTACATGCAATTATTAATAATAATGTAGTACTTCTAATTATAAACAATATCATTATTATCACTACAAATATTACTCTTATTATAAATGAGGCAAGATTCCTTGTGGCACCAGTGTCATACTACAGTTTGTATAGGAATTACATAAAGTTATAAATTTATCACAAAGATAAACTTGGGTAATGCCAGGTTTCAGCTATGCATAGAATTTTAGCAATGATTATAAAAAAGCCAGTTATCAATGCTGGAAGAACATATTCAAAGAGAGTATGGGACATTATGCAAAATTACTAATTACTAACAAATAATTTGGCAGTTAATTTATATACATAAATATGTATGTATATATATATAATATATATACAAATATATATGTATGTATATATGTATATATATGTACATATATATATATAATAGAAAATTATTTAGTTTTCCATGCTCTTTTTATATTTTGAAAGTAATCTTTGCCCAAGGGATCTGTGATTGTTAAAAGGAAGTACAAATTATAAAATAAGACATACGTTTAACTGACTCATGGAGCTTTTGTTGTGGCTAATGATTTCTCTCACTGTAATCATAGAAGGGAAACTATTTTCTTTTTAAGTAAATAATGTTCATTACTTCCTAAACCTTTTGTCACTTAAAAATATCAATGTGGAAGAATTCTTCCTCCCTGATTAGCTCTCCAAGGACATCTAGAAGCTTTAAATTAAAGCTGATCAAAGAGAAACTATTATGTACATAAAAATACATTTCTGAATTTAAATATATTGATGAAATTAAAATATTCTGGTAGGTCTTATAAAGACATTTACATATTCTCACCATGCACTTCACCTTGCTGTGTTACTTTCTTTTTTTTAAATTTAATTTATTTAATATATTTAGTTTTCAGCATTGATTTTCAAAAGAGTTTGAATTACAAATTTTCTCCCCATTTCTACCCTCCCATCCACTCCAAGATGGCATATATTCTGGTTGCCCTGTTCCCTAGTCAGCCCTCCCATCTGTCACCCCACTCCCCTCCCATCCCCCTTTCCCTTCTCTTGTAGGGCAAGATAAATTTCTATGCCCCATTGCCTGTGTATCTTATTTCCTAGTGGCATGCAAAAAACTTTTGTTGTTGTTGTTGATTTTGAACATATGTTTTTAAAACTTTGAGTTCCAAATTCTCTCCCCTCTTCACTCCCTGCCCACCCTCCCTAAGAAGGCAAGCCATTCAACATAGGCCACATGCGTATCATTATGTAAACCCTTCCACAATACTCATGTTGTGAAAGATTAACTATGTTTTGCTCCTTCCTAACCTTTCCCCCTTTATTGAATTTTCTCCCTTGACCCTGTCCCTTTTCAAAAGTGTTTGTTTTTGATTACCTCCTCCCCCTGTCTTCCCTCCCTTCTATCATACCCCCTTTATTATCTTCTTCCTCCTTTCCTGTGGGGTAAGATACCCAATTGTGTGTGTATGGTATTCCCTCCTTAGATCAAATCCGATGAGAGCAAGATTTACTCATTCCTCCCCACCTGTCCCCTCTTCCCTTCCTAGAAAACCGCTTTTTCTTGCCACTTTTATGCAAGATAATTTACCCCATTCTATCTCTCCCTTTCTCCCTCTCTCAATATATTCCTCTCTCATCCCTTAATTTGATTTCATTATTTTTAGATATCGTCCCTTCATATTCAACTCACCCTGTGCCCTCTGTCTGTATATATATATATCTATATTTATATCTATTTATATATATGTATGTATGTATATATATACACACATATATATACATGTATATATACATATGTATATACATATATATGTATCTATATACATACATATATATATATACACACACACATATGTGTGTTTGTGAGTGTGTATATTGTGTATATTCTGTTCATCTACCCTAATATTGAGGTCTCCTGCATCATCTTTCCATGTAGGAATGTAAACAAAACAGTTCAACTTCAGTAAGACCATTATGATTTCTCTTTCTTGTTCACCTTTTCATGCTTCTCTTGATTCTTGTGTTTGAAAGTCAAATTTTCTATTTAGGTTTGGTCTTTTCACTGAGAAAGCTTGAAAGTCCTCTATTTTATTGAAAATCCATATTTTGCCTTGGAACATGATACTCAGTTTTGCTGGGTAGGTGATTCTTGGTTTTAATCCTAGCTCCATTAATCTCTGAAATATCATATTCCAAGCCCTTTCATCCCTTAATGTAGAAGCTGCTAGATATTGTCTTATCCTGATTGTCTTTTCACAATACTCAAATTGTTTCTTTCTGCCCGCTTGCAGCATTTTCTCCTTGACTGGGAGCTCTGGAATTTGGTGACAATATTCCAAGGAGTTTCCTTTGGGGTTCTTTTTCAGGAGGTGATCAGTGGTTTCTTTCTATTTCTATTTTATCCTCTGGTTCTAGACTATCAGGGAAATTCTCCTTGATAATTTCGTGAAATATGATATCAAGGCTCTTTTTTTGATCATAGCTTTCAGGTAGTCCAATAATTTTTAAATTGTCTCTCCTAGATCTATTTTCCAGGTCAGTGGTTTTTCCAATGAGATAGTTCACATTGTCTTCCATTGTTTCATTCCTTTGCTTCTGTTTTATAATATCTTGATTTCTCCTAAAGCCACTAGCTTCCACTTGCTCCAATCTAATTTTTAAAGTGGTATTTTGTTCAGTGGTCTTTTGGACCTCCTTTTCCTATTGGCTAATTCTGCCTTTCAAGGCATTCTTCTCCTCATTGGCTTTTTGGAGCTCTTTTGCCATTTGAGTTAGTCTATTTTTCAAGCTGTTATTTTCTCCAGTATTTTTTGTGTCTCCTTTAGCAAGTCACTGACTTGTTTTTCATGGTTTTCTTGCATCATTCTCATTTCTCTGCCACACCAGTGTTCCTTCTCACCCAAGAACCTCCAACCTGGACTGGACTCAGATCTAAGCTGGCTCTGTACTCCCACTCTGATCTGCCACTTAATTCCTCCCACCAGGTGTGCCTGAGGCAGAAAGCAACTGCGGCTGTATTTCTGTAAGCAGCCTCATATCTGTATCACCTCCGCTGCCCCAGGGGTGGTGGCTAAACCGTGAATTCCTTTCACTCTGTCCCTGCAGCTTTTCCCACTAAACTTCTCTGTTGTCTTTGGTGTCTGTGGGTTGAGAAGTCTGGTAATGACCCCAGCTTACTGATTCTGGGTGCTAGGGCCTGTTCCTCCTGCCTCCCGGTCTGGCTGGTCCTGCTGCGACCACGCTGAGCTCCGCTCCCCTCTGCTCTGTGTGTGATAGACTTCATCCAGTGACCATCCAGGCTGTCCTGGGCTGGATCCCTGCTTCCCTCTGCTATTTTGTGGGTTCTGCAGTTTTAGAATTTGTTCAGAGCCATTTTTTATAGGTTTTTGGAGGGATGTGGTGGGGAGCTCACCAAGTCCCTGCTTTCCACCTGCCATCTTGTCTCTGCCCCTGCTGTGTTACTTTCAATAATCAAAAACTTTCATTTTAGAAAAAAACAATATAAGATTATTATTTATTTCTTCTATTGATGTGGATTTCCCATCTTTTCTTTGTTTTAAATCTAATACTCAGAATATTTCTTCAAGGTTCAATTAATAAATTGATAAATTAATAAATCATTCCATAGTTAGCAAGTGTCTGAGTTGAAATTTGAACTCTGTGCTTCCCTATTCCAAGTTCGCCTGTCTTCAGTCCTTGATGTTTTTTTTTCCTCCACATTACATTGGTTTTATTATCCAAAACCAAGCTGGAAAGAAACAAAGAAAAAACTTCCTAATGCTTAATATTACTCAAAAGTGGAATTGGTTGGTTTGGTTGGTGGTGATTTCCCCCTCATTGAGGGAATTTAAGATAAATCTGTACTGCTAGTCAGTGGGAATGTTGTTTGTAGATAGGATTCATAATTTGTGTAGAGTTTGAATTATATGACTGGATTAGATTAGACTCCAACCCTAAGACTAAAACATCTGACCACCATGATCAATGGACAATTACAAAACATTTAATATCTTATTCTGAAGTTAAAATAAATCACTATTACATGATACTATTAATGTGGTCCACTTAAGATCTCTGGGACTCAGATTTTTTCATATATCTCATGAAAATATTGGATGATTTTTAATGCTATTAATTTTAATTTCTAGTACTCAACATCAAAGTTGTGTCTATGAACTTGTTGCTGAGGACATCATAGACAACCACCCATATATGACACAAAATTAAATAGGAAAACCTCAGTGTGAATATTTATATGAATTTACTCTATGGGAGGATACAGAAAATGAAATATTGATTTAAAAGAGGGTTTTGAAAACTTGAAGCATAATTGAGCTCCCTGTTATTCTTATAGAAACTATTTTTGAGTACCTCTGTGATGGCAAATTTACCAACAGATCTCTTTCTGCAGATTCTTTTACAAGACAGATATGTGATAGTAGCACCTCTATGGTCCTCTGTGAAATGAGTGGCAGTGAATAAATTCAGCAACTCCACCACAATGGATTCTCTCTCTGTCTCTGTCTCTGTCTCTCTGTCTCTCTCTCTTTCTCTTTTTCTCTTTCCCCCAACACACATATGCATATATATAAATACATTTTTTAAGTAGCAGTATGGCTCATTTGGTATCTGTGGCTTTATTCTCCATTTTCTTTATTACTTCCCTTCCTTTGCCTTCTTTTTCTCTTGCTTCATTTATTGCTCTCTCTGAAGTCCATGCTTTGAACACATAATTAGATCTGTAAATGTGTTGTAAAAGTAGTAGCATAAATCACACCTTACATAGTATGTTCATTCCATTTGACCTCTAGACCTTGCCCCTACCAAAGGGAGAAATTTTCTGGCCCAAACAGAAACAGTTACTATTTACATTCACTCTGAGCCAGGAGGGATCAAAAAATTAACCATTAATTGGTTCTTGGGGAGGGACCTATCGTTGTCTAATGAATGAGATCCAGAGTGAATTGGGTTTAAGGCATGGTGTTTGAGAAAGAAATCTAGCCAGTTAACATCAAGTTAGGAAGTTAGCAAGTAGAAAAGAGATATTGAACAAAAGGAAAATTTTGACCTTAAAATTTTGCCTGGGGATCACTGTATTTGGAATGGTCTTTCTTAAAAAAAAAGCAGCGTAGAAGTTTGAAGATGAACTCTAACAACCACAAAAACAACAACATAAATGTCTATAATTCTAACTATATGATTATATGACAATTTCAGACAAATTGTTTTTTGTTTTAATAAAAAAATCTTAAATTGCAGAAATTGACCTTTTTTAAATTTGGAGAAATCAGGGTGATTTTATTACCTTTGTTTAACACCATGGTTAGTCAACCTAGTGTCAAATTTATACCCCTGCATATGGGAAGAGGGGTAGTGGTGTTGATTGAAAGAAGACTTGAGTGGTTGAATTCTTTCAAGACAGACCTGTGCCCTGTATCCTTGCATTTCAGGGTTCCTAGCAGTCCAAACTGCAACATATTTTGGTGGCCCAAATGAGGAAATGATGGGGATGGGATCTGAACCCCTAAAAGGAAAACACCATGTTTTTGAAAGCAACTCAGTCAGTAGCCCAGATAACTGGTGCCTCCATCCAAGGAATCTGGCCCACTCCAGCCCACCTTGATTACTTAATTAGCTTACTTCACACTCCTTATTCCCACAAAGACCCCTTTCTCTGTTACCTCTGGACAATCCCAGGCTACTTGCCACTCCTAGATCCCATCCAGATCTTCCCACAATATTTCTGTATAAAAATATCTATCTCATTCTTATCAAAGGCTCAGACTCTTAAAAATCTATCCCACTTGTATTGGCATCACAAATAGCACAGACTCACTAGGAATCTTGCCACCCCAACTGGTGTCATTATAAACTTGCTACTTGGATTGAAAGAAGGTTTGATTGGTCAAATTCTTTCCAGACAGACCTGCACCCTGTACCCTTGCACTTCAGGGTTCCCAGCACCCTTAGACTTCAAAAGTGGTTGAATGACATGGTCCCTCCTAGGAAGGCATACAGTTATTTCCAAAAGTAATACACAGATCATTTACCCTGAAACCTCCCATTCAATGCGATAGAGGAGTTAATAATTAAAACACATATATTCAATAAAAATGAAGTACCAATTTGTCCTGAGAATTATAAGTTAAATGAAATTTCTCTAAAACCCTCCCAATTCCTAGGTCCATGATAAGGTGAACAGATTTTATTTATGACAACTTTAAATTTGAATAGATTTTAGAAAGAACTTAAAAGACATTCTCTACAGAGAGAAAATGTGCAATTCTGAGCTTCATGTGTGTTTGCTTTCTAAATAAAGAAAGTTCAGTTTTCTAACACAGAGAATAAGGATGAAATCAGCTTCAAAAACCAGAGTTTGTGGCCAGGATGTCGGTGCCAAGTTGTTTCCATGTCCAAAATGTCTAAAGTGTCAGTACAGTCAATCTGGGGAAAAGAGTTGAGAGACAAGACCGTGGGCAGACTCCCTCTCCAGATAGAGAGTCAGTGTCAGTGATGAGTCAAAGAACTCCAGACGATCAGTATTGGAAAAAGACTTGAAGGTCATCTTGTCTAACCAATATCTGAAATAGAATCTCTTTTACTGCCTGTCCAACAAGTGATCATTCAGCCAGCTTTCACATAAAGAACTCCAAAGAAATATAACTAACTACCTGCTGAAGCAACCCATTCTAATTTTGAATATGAACAGGTGGGAGGATGAGAGCCTGTTATTTCATCGATATGGAAATATCCAGGATAAAGAAATTCCCTTTTTACCGACAAACTGTGGCACCGTTTCAGCAGTTTATATATAGCCTTACGTTGTTCCCTAGGCAGAGGTGTCAGGTTCAAATAGAATTCTGCAACTTCATAGTGACATAGAAAACCACAAATTAGCATTGTCTATGTTATGTTGCCTTTTAATTTAATTTGTTAAATACTTCTCAATTACATTTTGATTTCGTTTTGGCTACATTCAGAGTTTTGTCATCTGCTGGGACCAGTGGGTAGCAAATTTGATACTTCTAATAGAGCACTGAGAAGAGAGTTGTGATATACTCAAGGTCCCCCAACTAGAATGTTTCTGAGGAAAGACTTAAACCCATGTATTCCTGGAACCAAAATCAGCCCTCTATCCACTACACCACGGTGTCTCGCACTTTGGCTATTGTTATTAGAAAAGTTTCACCTTTTCCCCCAATCAAACATTATCAAGCCATTGCTAGAACCACAGAGTCTGGGATAATCAGCCCATTACCTTTTTCCACTGAAGGGAGGTAATCTAGCTACTTTGGGTCTTGACATATAGTCCTTTCAGATTCAGTCCTGGGAAGCCTGTCCCCTAATAGAAGGGGAGCTACGGTCCTCATTACAAACATCAGCTTGTTAAAAAACTACCCTATCAACTTGGGATTTTATAGATTGGGTTTAGACTTAAGCCTAGGATTTTTCCCCAAAGGAGTAGTAGAATGATACTCAATACAATATAAATCAGGTTTTGGACAGATATTCATTTCCCCCATGAAAAGAGAAATTCTAAAATGCACCCACAATAAAATCACATATTCATTAACAATAAAACTTAAAACAATATTTAGTAACATTTTTAACTATGGTTATGCTCACTCAGGAAGTTGATAATTAATGTAAAGATATTTCCTTAATATCTGGCGAGGCATTTAACATTTCACCTCAGCTGAGCACCACTCAAACAATTCCTGGAACATATCTCCTGGGAGAGTGGGAAAGGCAGGAAAAACCCAATTTTGGTGTCTATCCTCTCTGGCACAAGATTTTCCCTTGCAATTAGTCACTCCTACTCATTTGATACAGGACTTCAGGAACTCTTGAGATCATGAGATCATTTCCAAATCTGATCACATTCATGTTGAAGTTGATATTCAGTCACTTATTAAGGAAAGGAAAAACAAAGTTAAAAAGGCAGCCAGGGGTAAAATTTTATCTGCTAAGTTCATGTGGCAATTGATGTGAATATAGCATACAGTGCCCTAAAGATTAAAAACATATTAAGGGGGGCAGAGCCAAGATGGCAACTGGAAAGCAGGGATTTGCCTAGGGCTCTCCCCCAGGACCCTCCAAACACCTATAAAAATGTCTCTGAACAAATTCTAGAACTGCAGAACCCAAAAAATAGTAGAGGCAAGCAGGTCTCCAGCACAGGACAGCCTGGATGGTCATTGGGTAAAGTCTATTGCACGGAACTGGGAAGCATGAGCCGCACCTGGACCAACCAGACTGGGAGATGGGTAGAACAGGCCCTAGTGCCCTGAATCAGTGAACTATGGCAGTTACCAGACTTCTAAACACACAAACACCAAAGAAAACAGAGAAGGTTAGTGGGAAAAGCTGCTGGGACAGAGTGAAAGGAGTTCATGGTTTGGCAACCTTCTCGGGGCAGCTGAGGTGATGCATCTATGAGGCTGCTTACAGAGCTACAACTGCAGTTGTTCCAGCCCCAGGCCCACCGGGTGGGAGGAATTAAGTGGCATATCTGAGTAGAAGTGCAGAGTCAGCTTAGATCTGAGTCCAGTCCAGGTTGCTGGTTCTTGGGGAAGGAGAAGGGCTGGTGTGGCAGAGCTTGCAGTGTAGAAAGAGCTCTGAAAACAACAGTGCAGCCCCTTAAGATTGGGACAAAGTACTCTTGACTCTGCAAGCAGTCATACACTGACGAAAAACTCAAGGGTCAGGTAAGTTGGCTGGAAACATGGCCAGGCAGCGAAAATGGACTCAGATTCAGACTCAGACTTCGGAATCTTTCTTTGGTGACAAAGAAGATGAAACATACAGCCAGAAGAAGTCAACAAAGTCAAAGAGCCTATATCAAAAGCCTCCAAGAAAAACATGAACTGGTCTTAGGCCATGGAAGAGCTCAAAAAGCATTTGGAAAAGCAAGTTAGAGAAGTAGAGGAAAAATTGGGAAGAGAAATGAGAATGATGTGAGAAAACCATGCAAAACAAGTCAATGACTTGCTAAAGGAGACACAAAAAAATACTAGAGAAAATAACAGCTTAAAAAATAGACTAACTCAAATGGCAAAAGAGCTCCAAAAAGCCAATAAGGAGAAGAATGCCTTGAAAGCCAGAATTAGCCAAATGGAAAAGGAGGTCCAAAAGACCACTGAAGAAAATACTACCTTAAAAATTAGACTGGAGCAAGTGGAAGCTAGTGACTTTAGGAGAAATCAAGATATTATAAAACAGAAGCAAAGGAATGAAACAATGGAAGACAATGTGAACTATCTCATTGGAAAAAACCACTGACCTGGAAAATAGATCCAGGAGAGAAAACTTAAAAATTATTGGACTACCTGAAAGCCGTGATCAAAAAAAGAGCCTGGATATCATCTTTCAAGAAATTATCAAGGAGAACTGCCCTGATATTCTAGAGCCAGAGGGTAAAATAGAAATTGAAAGAATCCACCAATCACCTCCTGAAAAAGATCCCAAAATGAAAACTCCTAGGAATATTGTTGCCAAATTCCAGAGCTCCCAGATCAAGGAGAAAATACTGCAAACAGCCAGAAAGAAACAATTTGAGTATTGTGGAAACACAATCAGGGTAACACAAGACCTAGCAGCTTCTACATTAACGGATCGAAGGGTTTGGAATATGATATTCTGGAGGTCAATGGAGCTAGGATTAAAACCAAGCATCACTTACCCAGCAAAACTGAGTATCATGCTCCAAGGCAAAATATGGATTTTCAATAAAATAGAAGACTTTCAAGCTTTCTCGGTGAAAAGACCACAGCTGAATAGTAAATTTGACTTTCAGACACAAGAATCAAGAGAAGCATGAAAAGGTAAAGAAGAAAGAGAAATCATAAGGGATTTATTAAACTTGAACTCTTTTGTTTACATTCCTACATGGAAAGATAATATGTATAATTCATGAGACCTCAGTATTAGGGTAGCTGAAGGGAATATACATACATACATACATATACATATATAGTATACACACACACACACACACACACACACACACACACACACACATATATATATATATATATATATATATATATAGACAGAGGTCATAGGGTAAGTTGAATATGAAGATATGAAGGGATGATATCTAAAAAAAAATGAAATCAAATTAAGGGATGGGAGAGGAATATATTGAGAGAGGGAGAAAGGGAGAATTAGAATGGGCTAAATTATCTCACACAAAGGTGGCAAGAAAAAGCAGTTCTGTAGGAAGGGAAGAGGGGGCAGGTGAGGGGGAATGAGGAAATCTTGCTCTCATCAGATTTAACCTGAGGAGGGAATAACATACACACTCATTTGGGTATCTTACCCCACAGGAAAGATGGAGGAAGGAGAGAAAAATGGGGGACATAGAAGGGAGGGCAGATAGAAGGAGGATGTAATCAAAAGCAAACATTTTTGAAAAGGGACAGGGTCAAGGGAGAAAATTGAAGGGGGATAGGATAGGAAGGAGCAAATTACAGCTAGTCTTTCACAACACAAGTATTGTGGAAGGGTTTTACATACTCTATGTTGAATTGCTTGCCTTCTTAGGGAGGGTGGGTGGGGAGGGAAGAGGGGAGACAATTTGGAACACAAAGTTTTAATAACAGATGTTCAAAAAAAAGTTTTTGCATGCAACTATGAAATAAGATGCACGGGCAACGGGGCATAGAAACCTATCTTGCCCTACAAGAAAGTAAGGGAAAAGGGGATGGGGTGAGTGGGGTGACAGAAGGGAGGGCCGACTGGGTAATGGGGCAACCCAATATATATGCCATCTTGGAGTGTGGGGAGGGTAGAAATGGGGTGAAAGTTTGTAATTCCAACTGTTGTGAAAATCAATGCTGAAAACTAAAAATATTAAATAATTTAAATAAATAAATTTAAAAAATAAAAAATAAATAAATTATTAAAGGATAAAAAAAACATATTAAGGGTTGTTCTCCCAGTACTTTATGAAGACCCTCCTGAAGGGGATTTGGGGTTCATTCTGTAGCCCATCCAGTAAGTTGAGATCTTGTAACTTCAGGATGTCTTAAAGTCTTTTCCCCCTCATCCTGTGTCATAAATTCCACCTTATCTTGTAAGCAACCATCTCCCTCATCCTGTGCCATAAATTCTCCCTTATCCTTAATCTTTGACCACCATAAAACCTTAAAATAACATCATCCTGAACATACCAGTCTTTCTGTCTATATAAACCTGGTCCTTCCACATATCCAGGCTTTTGTTTAGCTCCTTGCTAATCTCAGGCCTGTGAAGCTTTCATGTAATAAATCACAAACTAGTTAAAAGAAAATTGTCTAAGGGACTTCTTTCACACCTGAACCACTCTCCCAATTCTGACCTCAATACAAGTACCTGTGGCAGAAGGGTGGGCAGAAGAACCTGTCTTCTTACTTCTTTAGATGGCAGAGTTGAAAGAAGACGCAAGGGAAGTTCTATTTTCACCTGACCAGAGTACTGTAAGATTGTCACCTCCCAATTCTTTGAAGCTGTATCTTTCTGTATACTGCCCCAAATATTATTTTTTTTTATACTTCTTCCTATTTTGTTCATTTCTTAATGCCTTGTTTTAATAAGGCCAGCAATAAACTGGAAAACATCACTGAGAAGGTAACAAAGAAAGTTTAGGGTTTCGAGTCCATGACATATGAGGCTCACATGTGCATAGACAAGAGAAGTGAATATGCAGACAAATGGTGGACATAATAACTGCCTTAAAATATTTGAAGTGCTATCATATGAAAGAAAGATGAAACTTGGTCTGTTCGGTCTCAGAGAACAAACTAATGAGCAATGGGTGGAAGTTAAAGAGAAGTAAATTTAGGCTTAATGTAAGGAACACTTTTAACAATAAAAGGCATATTAAACGTTATGGCTATTTTGGGAGGCACTTTAGAATTCGATTTGTCACATTGCTTTAAAGCTGGTTTAGAGGGGAACATTGGGAGAGTTCATCAGGAATGCTTCCTTTACTATGTGATCTTGGCTTGTCTATAGATAAGTGAAATATAGATAGAGCTATAGATATAGATCTATTCATTCATTCACTCACCTTTGTAATGTACTCCTAGACTGATTTTCTTTATGCCTAGATTGCTTTTGAAAGATTTTTAATGAAAAAAACACACAATATCTGTTGAAAGATCCCTCAGAGACTTTCCAATTCAAGATTTATATAATCAAAACCCCCCTTACAATCTCATTGACAAGTCATTATACCTCCCTTGCTAGGAGTCATTCAGTAAGGAAGAGTCACTTTGTCTAACCAGTAAAGTTCAAAATCTTTAACCTAGCCTTTAAGATTTCTCAGTCTATCATTACACTGTTTTTCCATAATTTTCCACATTCATCTCTATTTCTTTTTTGCTGTAAAACTAGATTCCATCAGTCAAATCATCTTTGGCCTAGCTATGACAGCTTTGGCCTTATTTTGTCCAAATCTAGGCTCCTACAGCATCTGGACCATCTCCAGAGCATGCTTTGCTGCAGTTACCACCCTTCCTCCCCTTTTCAACTCCCCTTACTTACCCTTCTTCCTTCATCGTAATGAATATTTCTTGAGGGCAGGTGTAATCTAGCTTATATTTTCATCGCCAGCACTTAACACAGTGCCTTCAAAGTAATAACTTAACAATTGTTCTATCTGTTGACAACTGCCTATGCATCTAACTATCCAAATAGAACTAGCATTGTGAGGACGAAACAAATGATAATATTATGCACCAGGAGAAAATTACTTTGGAGGCAAGAAGGATAAGATGTGGACTATATCCCCAAAGTCCCAAATATGGAAAATTAAGCCTTTGTATTCTTAGGTGACTAATAGGACTTTTCAGTTAGGATTTGCTGTGCCCTAACAATTCATAATCAACAGTGATCATACCGTCAGCATTTCTTCAAAAGGTTTGTAATTTCATAGATGTGGGTATTTTTCCCTTGAAGCAAATCAAAACTCTTGTGTGCCTTCGTTGTTTGTTTCATAAGTGTTTGTAGAAAATAAAATTAATCACGTGGTGATCAGGACTCTGGAAATGATGCTGGTAAACTATTGACAGTCAGTAGCCTGTACTTTCATTGTTTTCAGATTTGTCGGAACTGTAAGAAGATGATATCTGCCGGCATAGTCTTGAGGAAGCATGTGTCCCATTAGGTCTTTAGAAACCATTGGACTGAAGTCCTCCTCCAGTTCCTAGTTCCTCCTTCCTAATAAAGAACTGGACATTAATAATAGGTTATATTTCTATCAGATTTCAGCACTATGAAGGACTGTATGTAGAATTTATATGACTGGATTATCACTGTAGCATTGGGAGGTAGGAGTGTAATTAACAGAGTTCAAATCATGGGATTATCAATTTAGAACTGGATTCCAGAAACAATCTAGCACAAATGCCAGTTTTTACAGATGAAGAAACTGAAGCTCAGAGAGGGAGAGTGTTCTGATCAAAGCTGTAGCTGGTGTTCAGTTGTTAAGTCGTTTCTGACTCTCTGTGATCCCATGAGCCATAGCATACTGATACCATTCACGAGGTTTTTTGGTAAAGATCCTGAGATGGTTTGCGATTTTCTTCTCCAGTGGATTAAGGCAAACAGGGATTAAGTGAGTTATCCAGGGTCACACAGCTAGTAGGTATAAAATTTGAATCCACATTTGAATTCAGGTCTTTTAGGCTCCAGGCCCAATGCCCAATCCACTGAGACACAAAGCTGCCTCCAAGGCAAACAAAGGTTAATTGACTTGTCCAGGGTCACATACATACTCAGTATCTGAGTTTGGATTTATTTATGTATTCGTTTTGTTTATTTAGTATTTTATTTTCCCCCAGTTACACAAAAAAAAACAGTTTTTAACATTTGTTTTTCAAAGTTCCAAATTTTCTCCCTTCCTCTTTTCCCACCCCCAACCCCTCACTGAGAAGACAAGCAATCCAATATAGGTTACACCTGTGTAGTCATACAAAATGTTTCCATAATAATCCTGTTCTGAAAGAAAACATAGATTAAAAAAACGTAAAGAAAAAGAAAATTAAAAATTCATTTTACTCTGTATTCAGACACCATTAGTTCTTTCTCTGGGAATGGATAGCATATATAATTTATATTTATATATAATAGATGTGTTTGTTTATATATACATATATGTGAATATATACATACATATACATATATGATACATACATATACATATGTGTGTATACTTATATGTATATATGTGTGTGTATGCACACACACACACACACACACACACACACACACACACACACAAATATACATAACCCATCCCGGGTCCTCTGATTCCCTCTGTGATAATCTTTCAACTCTATGAAGTTCTCTCTGCTACCCTTGTTGATTCAGTGGCTCCTGGTTTGCTGGGGCCAGGTCTGCAACCTGGTTTTGCTTGTGCCGGATTGTGCTCTTCTCTCACCCTCCTGCAACAGAGCTTTCCTGCCAACATTCCAAGTTGTCTTGGGCTGGAAAATTGTTTCACTCCATCTTTATGTGGGTTCTGCCACTCTAGATTTTGCTTAGAGTAATTTTTGAAGGTATTTGGTGGGATTTAGGGGAGAGCTCAGGCACATCCGTCCCTTTGCCATCTTCACTCCACCCTAAGGTGATATTTAAATTCAGGTCTTCCTGACTTGAGGCCCAGAATTCTATCCACTGAGCCATCTAGCTACCTATTTCGAACCGACCAAAATTACATAAGCTGAAAATGCCAGGATTTGAACACCCATCCTTTCATTCAGAATGCAGCACTTTTGTCCCTTTACCTTTCTTCCTTTCGACTCTACACTAATAAAATAATTCGAATCTATATAAGATTTTATATTGTGCTTTAAATGTAATTACTCATTTGGTCTTAAATCAACTCAGGGAGGTAGATAGATAACCTGAGAGTTCTTATCCATTTTTTATTGGTGTGGAATTTGCGACTCAAAGAGATGACGCTACTTATTAAATGTAATTCATAGAAATGCAACCTTAGCCCAGGACTCCAAAAATCATACACAGTGTCCTTTCTTTGATACTATGCTCCCTCCAGAAGCATTTGATCCCAATGATGGCCAGTGGTGAATGCTTCCCAAGCCCCTTTCATGAGCACTCAATAAAGCAATGATATCTTCAAAAATGACAGTTACGTAGTATTTTAAGATTTTTTGTTTGTTTGTTTTTCATTTGAGAAAGTTTTTTTTTTTGTCTTTGGCTATTTTTCAAGTGAAGACTTTTTTTTTCTATTAGCAAGATTAGCAGACATTACTGTGAAAGCAGATTTCATCATCTATAGAGCATAGGGACCGGCAATTTATCAAAACTTTGGTACATTGGTATATAGCTGGCAAATCTACAAGAAAGAGCCATAAACATAAATCCAAACTATGATACACTACCCTATGATGTACCATCAGATATGCTTTTCTAAGATAAGAAAATCCCATTAGAATTATTGATTGTGTATATAATACATACATGTGGGGATAAAAATTGTCCAACCTCAATAAAAGAGACTGAAGAAGAGGTCTGAGCCAATGGAACTTTATTAAAAGGTTCCCTCTAATGAAATAGACGTCATCTTTCTCACAATCTGAGGTACCTACTTCTTCCAGAGCATAATTTTTATAAGGCTTGTAACAACAATGTTGCTAGCAGCTGCCGTTGGCGTGTAAGACCAAGAAGACCAGCACACAGGAGGGCTGCTAGCACAGGTTTTTTGATCTGCTTTTCTAAGGAAAGCAACTTTAAAGGGTTAATAATCTTACTTTAATTAAACATATGTATACCATTCATTTAGTTCAGGGGAAAAAGTCAGCACCTTGAACTTCAGAGCAAATACAAACAAAAACTACAAACATATATTATATAAACAGAGCAAATAACACACAGAGATCAATAGACAGGCCTCTATCTGTCTGACCAAAGAATTACATAGTTACCAGAGGCACCAACATCTGGGTTTTCAAAGCCAGGGGGCTCCAGTGGCTACCCAGAGTACTGTCTGGTCAAATCACAATACACTCTTCCAGTGAGTGAGAGCCCCAAAGGCAAACCGCTAACCTCTGAGTTTACATACACTATTCTGG
Source organism: Trichosurus vulpecula (assembly GCF_011100635.1). Lineage (NCBI taxonomy): Eukaryota > Metazoa > Chordata > Mammalia > Diprotodontia > Phalangeridae > Trichosurus > Trichosurus vulpecula. The sequence goes on along the minus strand of NC_050578.1, from coordinate 122,441,341 downwards.
GCCCTGAGGGCTCAGAGACTATAGCAAAAAGGCATGGACCTTGGGGCCTCACACCTATTTAGTGAAAGAATGTGGGCCTGCCTCCTACCAGGCCTTCCTTTGTTGACCCCACCTAAGATCTATTGAGGAAGTGGGAAGAGTCTTAAATCCCTGATGGTCATCACAAATGTGCGGGCCTGCCTCTAATCAGGCCTCCCTTTGTTGGCTTCACCTGAGGCCTATACAATGGGCAGGAAAGATCTTTCACTTATAGATTGGCCTTACAGGCTTGATATTTGATACCTGAACATTCTAAAGAGGCTATACAAAGTACAGAATCCCATTGGCTGATAGATCTTACTTCATGGGCCAAAAAATGATGCATCAGCTAGAAATGGGAAGTCAGTGAGGGGACCTCAGGTTGGGTGAAGCATAGGGCATCTCCACTGACTAAGTGGTCATAAGATGGTCACCTATTCATATTGGGCCAAAAGAGAATGGTCCAGAGCTACAAAACATTGGGGAATTTTCCATGTCATTTAGTCACGTCGGCTACTCAAGGCTTGGTCACCGTAACAAGTTAAAACAAGGGTGGAGGACCTCTAGTTAGCTTCATGTGATTGAACAAGTGAATTTACAGTCTTTGGTTTACAGTTCTGGGGCCTAATATATGGAATTTATAATGACTACCTCTATGGAATCACATCAAATTGGTGGATACTGATTGAAATAGAGTAAGAGGTCCAAGTGATTTATTTATCACATACATACATATTTACACACATACACATGTGAGTGTATATACAAACAAATTTATATAACATACACTATATATATAATACACATATACACATAAATGCAAGCATATCTATATACTATATATTATATTTCTACATTATATACTGATACACACCTATAAGTGTGTCTATGTATGTGTGTATGCACATATGTTCATGACTATATATATGTGTGCAAACATACACGCACACTTGTGACTAATATTCACTGAAGATGAAAAACATACAATAATAAATAGCATGCCCCATTCCAGGGATCTTTTATCCCTCTCAGTTCCCAAATGTACTACCTCAATTTGGTGACACTTTAAAATGAGGATATTTGAAATACCTCATCTCATATAAAACTATATGTATTAACTAAAAATCTGGTAAAATATTATGTATACAGATTGCAAATTGTAAGCACTTTCTCTACTACAGTAATACCACTTAGAGAATTATTTCTTTCCCTCTTTGATTAATTCAAGCATTTCATTCATTAAGATTTTAATTTATAATTAATAGCTTTCCATGGGCTCATATGTCTAAGACAAAACTAACACAAAGTTTTAAATCATTTATTTTAAACACCCCTAGAATATAACATAAGAATTCCATTATGCTGGAGATGATCCGATATAGGTGTGTCTTACTTCAGGCACTAAATATACTCTAGTAAACTTCTGTGTAATTGAATTCTCAAAGGTGAATTCATGTCTCAAACACTCTATTTCACAATGAATCATTTAGCAAAGTTGATGATTATTCCAAAAGGAAAAGTCCATTTTAGACCTGTGTTTGCCTCATGAAGAGTCACTAGTAAAGCAATAAACATTTGTCAATCACCTACTTTTGGTTGAGCACTATTAGTTAAGTGCTAGAGGTGCAAAGACACAAATGAAATAATCTCTGCCTTGGATCTGCTTCCTTTCTTTTGGAAAAGACAAGATGTACAAGCGAAAAAACAAAATAGATATTAAAATAAGTATAATTGGTCTAGGGATAAGTCTGTAGTAGATGAGAATTACAGGAAAGTTTCTAGATAAAGTGGTACCTTAACTGAACTTTAAAATAAATTCAGGATGCTAAGAGTCAGAGGTGAAAAAGCAGTGTATTTGAAACGTGAGAGACAACCTTTGTAAAGGCATATAGATTGGAATGGAATTTCAAGTATAAGAACAAGCAGGCTATTTTCTCAACATTATAGTTTATGAAAGACAGTAATGTTGAATAAGAACAGAAAGGTAAATATGGATTGGATTGTGAAGGCTTTTAAATGATGAAAAAGAGTAATGATGAGAAGTTTCAATGTTTGATATAGGAAGGATCTGAATTTTCATATATTGAATCATAAGATTTAGAGTTATCCCTACCTTAAGGATCCTTTAGTAGGGTCCTTAACTGGGGTTCACAAATATACCATTTATTTACCTAATTGCTCATGTGGCCATTTATTGTTTATAATAATCTATTCATTAATTTGCTTGTTTTGTTATCCACCCATTTATTTGCCCAATTACTAATTTATTTAGGAAATTCTTTCAAAAGCTTTCATTTCCATTGTGATCCCTTTTTTTAAAAAAAGTTTATCGTAATAACAAGGAAACTGAAGTTGAGAGAGATGAAATGATTTTGCCAAGATCCTAAAGCAGGTCTTCTGATCCCCACTGCCATAATCTTTTCAGTGTACCAGGTTTGCTTATTGGGTGTATACAAATACATAGATACATACATGCATGCATATGTCTGTGTCTATATGTACATGTATAAATGTGTGCAGATATACACATGCACATGCATATACTGCCATATTCTTTCCCACTGCCATAATCTTTCCATTATATCAGGTTTGCTTATACCATACATACATACATGCATACCTAATACACACAAATTTATAAAATAAGCAAACTAGATAAAGTAAAAAGATTATATGTGGTTGTGTGGTGGTGGCTTGTCCTTCATTCTTGAAGAGGACCATGGCATCAAGGACTTGATGATATGACTTGAAATTAACTTTGATTTGAGTGAGGGAGGCTGTGCAAATTCACCAGTGTCACTTTCTCCTCCAGAATCATCTGTGTCCAGTGACCAGATATCAATCAAGATGACTTTTAAGGGGCAACTAGGTGGCACAGTGAGTAGAGCACTGGCCCTGGAATCAGGAGGACCTGAGTTCAAATCTGGCCTCAGACACTTGACACATGTACTAGCTGTGTGACCTTGGGCAAGTCACTTAACCCCAATTGCCCTGCCAAAAAGCAAAAAAACATGAAAAAAAAGATTGGAAAATTTAAATAAAAGATGACTTTTAAGCTAAGCTAAGGCAGCAGATTGGACAACAACAGACTCATGGCCAAGCAGCATTTAATGGTTGTTTTTTTGTTCCTCCTGACTCAGAGTGAATATAAATAGTACCTATTTCTCTTTTGGCCAGCAACCCTGAAAGTCTTCCCCTCCCAGTCTGATTCTGGGGATTTTTTGGAATTAAAGGAGCCATCTTTTAACTCACTTCTTAAAGAGGCCTATTCGCTGAGTGGATATTATCTCACTCAAAGTGGTGTTTATGCATATGTATATGTGTATGTATGTGTGTATATATATATGTGTATAGGTATATGTTTGTGTGTGCATATATGCATGTATATATGCATGTGTATATGTATATATGTATATGCACGAATATTATGTGTGTATGGTATATATATATATATATATATATATATATATATATATATATATATATATATATATATATATACATATATCTGTACATATAGGCACAAAATTATATATTCTTTATTTTTTCCCTTTGGAAACATTAACATTAATCAAGACTTTTTGTAATTTTAAAATTTTCTTTTAAAGTTAAATGCAAAATGAGAAAAGAAAAATCTTTGCCATGTACAAAATTATTATTAATAATCATCATGTCACCATCATATTGTACTACTTGCCGTAAAAATTAAATTTAAAAGACAGAGTTTTTGCCCTCTGTGGGTAAAGAATCTATAAAAGAAAAATGGTGGATTGATCTTTTTGGATTTAGGGTCTTCTACTTTGATATCTTTCAGTGACTCATGTCTCTTTTCCTTACTACTCACTCCACATTATCCTCCCCATATCTCAGTTTGGGCTCTCTAGAGTCTCCCCTAGGCTAAGACATTGACAGTCCCATCACCAAGGTGCTCATCTCATAGCAGTTACTTCATCTGCCACACCAGATCCCTCTGCTTCCCTCTAATGACTGAAGAGTTAAGATCAAATGAGACAATATTTTTAGAGAGCTTAGCACACTGTCTGACAAATAGTAGACATTTTATTTTTAAAAAATGCTTGTTCCCTTCCCTTCATCTTAAAAGGCCTGCATATGACTGAGGCATGCAATGGACTCTAGAGGGACCTGACAACCTCATCTTTGGTAATTTGATTAGCTGCAACCAAGAGAGATAGTAGAGAGCTACCTCCCTCCCCTTCCAATCCCCCAAGCTTCCAACCTCCTACTACAAGACACAAGAATTATGAACTTCAAAATGCTCCAATTTGTGGAAAAAACATCTTTAAGGACAGGGCTGGCCAAATGTAATGAGATGATAACCCTAGTTCCAGTTTGATTTAGTTGTTCCGATTAGACACTACATTAAATGACTGAAAAAGCAACTTCAATCAATCAGTCAAGCACATTTAAACTCCTATTGCCCACAGAAAGGCATAAATTTTATGGGAAAAGGATATTTCTTTCAAAGAATTTGCCTCCTAGGAAGAGGATCATACAACTGCACAGCTATGCTACGAATATTACATGATGAAGATATAATAACTTCTAAGAACTGAAGAGATAATTAATATAGGATTTTATTAAGCCGCTTTGTTTTGTTTTGTTTGTAATCATTAAGACCTTGAGACAGTGGAAAGATGCTCTGCTTTTATGTGATTGAAGAAGGCTTTGTGGGGGGAAGAGGAGGATTAGAGCACTGGGCCTGGAATCAGAAAGTCTTGAGTTTGAATCTGGCTTCAGACAATGGGTGTATGACCATAGGCAACCTGTCCTCTGTTTGCCTCCAATTCTTCATCTGTAAAATGTAGATAATAGTGCTACCTACCTCTCAGGATTGTTGTGAGGATTGAAGGAGATAATAATTCTAAAGTGCTTAACACAATGCCTAGCAAATAGTCGGCTCTGTATAAATGTGAGTTATTATAATAGTTAGTTATTATTTGACAAATATTTTACAAATAGAATAATTGACAGGAAGGAAATAGGTTAAAGCAAGAGAAAAACACTCATGAATAATCTTTATCCTTGAAGCAGGCAAACTAGAATTAAAGAGAAATTTCAAATTATAGGAACTCACCATTCATTAAACACTTACAATGAATTTTTAAAATCTATGCTCACATGAAGAATAGAAATCAGTCTTTTCCATGTAACATGTTTTCTATCTTCTTAATTTAACTATAAAATGTATTTGTCAACTACGTAATAAATATAAATCAATTCTAAATCTTGTAAATTTCAGAAAGATTTTTTAAGAGCATAAAACTAAATAGAGCTGTTGTCTATGAAATATGCCATCAATATTCATGATAACAATTTATATATAATTTTGTCACTATGAAATGCTACAAAAGGAACTTATCCCAATTAATTTTCAGAGAGGAGTTAGCTCTACAGAATGTGAAACATTTATATGTATGAGGAGTAGATGAATTTAGAAGGTATCATAGCCTAATGGAAGTAGCATGAGAAACTAATCAGAAGGCCAGAGTTCAAATCCTGTCTCTGGCACTTAGTATTCATGTGACCTTGAACAAGTCACTTAATATGTTCAGTCCTTTAGCTTCCTAATCAGTAAGGCTAAAAGTTGTACTAGATGACATCTAATATTTTTTGTTTCTTGTAAAATTCTTACTCAGTTCCCACCAACAAAGTAGGAGCTAAATAACAAACAAACAAACAAAGAACAATAACAACAAAACCTCCAGCAAATACATAATAATCCCTTCCATTCAGGAATTTATATTTTAGTTAGCTATGGAGACAATAACATATCTGCAGTTAAGTAAATACAAAACATAGAAAAAAAGATACATTTTTAAGGACTGATATCACTGGCAACTGGGGAATCAGGATAGGCATTGTGATGGAAGTAGCAGTGAGTTGAATCTTGAAGGAAATTAAGGACTATAAGAAATGGAGGTGAAGAAGTACATTCCAAACATAGATTCTGTGCAAATGTATGGAGACTTTAAAGAGCATGTGTATTCCTGGGAACAATCAGGAGTCCAGGTTGCCTGTAACATACCACAAAGAAAAGATTTTGTAATTTTTTTTTTGAAAAGAAGTGATAAAATGTACTGTTCTTGATTTTAAATTCCAGGCTACCATTTTATATAACAGAAAATCAAGTAAGAGCATCAGTATAAATTATATTTTATTATTTATTTTATTTTATTTATTATTTATTATTATTTATTTTATTGACTATCTTTTTTTTGCCTTTCAATAAAGTTCTACTATGTTGCTTCTTAGTGTCACAGAAGTTCTTGAAGGCTATCACACTGAAGAGCTTGACACAACGCTGGTAAACCATATCAAAGCAGAAATGTATCTGGTGTGAACTTGGCATGAAAGGATGAATCAGCCTCCCATGGTTCAGAGAAATCAAGTTGAAAGGGTAACATGACTTAGTGGAATTAATCCTCTGTCTAAAGTTTGGATCCCCTATGTGAAACCAATTACTGTTGAATCTGTTCATCTACTATAATTGCTGAGCCTCAGTTTCTTTATATATAAAATGGCGGTCAAACAACCTACCTTACAGGGTTTCCATAAAGAAAATGTATTATATATTTTTAAAAAAGTATATATATATATATATATATATATATATATGAAAAATGTTAAGAAGACCTGAGTTCAGATACAGCTTCAGATACTCACTAGTAGTATGAACTTGGACAAGCCATTCAATCTCTGTGTTAAATGGGGACAACAAAAATGCTTACCTCCCAGAGTGATGTGAGGTTAAAATGAGATAATATTTGTAAACATATTATAAACATTAAAACTGTATAAATGCTTACTACTAATAATAATTATACAACACTTTCATCAGAACACCACTGAAATGTGAGAGAGGATGATGATGAGAATGATGATGGTGATGATGATGATGAAGATGATGATTAACCACAAAGATGAAAATAACAACTGCCTGTAGTTACTGGAAGGAATGTTAGAGGAAAAATATATTTTATTTACTCTTATTCAAAAAAATCTTTGACTAATGAATAGAAGATCTAGTAAAGAGTTTATCAACACAATAAAGAACTTTCTAATCGTTAGCCATCCAAAAATGAAGTGAGGCTACCTAGGATTTACTGAGTTCCAGACACTTAAATTTGCTTAAGCTGAATACAGCGATATGTGGTTCAAGGATGTCAAATTTCTACATTGGATAATATGATCACACATTTAGACTTAGAGACAATATTATATAGTTCAACTCCTCACTGATCAGTAGGTTGAAGTTCGAAGAAGTTAATCTGACAAAGGTCATACAAGGAGTAAAAGTAGAACGACAATTCAACTACACATGGCTCCGATTTGAACACAGCACTGTTAACCCCTTCAACATTCTAGGAGAGGTTGGATGTTAGATTCTACTTATAAGAATCTGTGATTGTATGGAGGCCCAACAAGCATAAATTCATATGAATCTCAAAATTTAGGAATTAATGTAAGTATTCATGATTTCATTTTTATGTAATTCTGTCACTTGAATCAATAAATAGGAAGTGCAGTGAGGGTACTTGTATCGGACAGTTTAGAGTATGATCTCAATGCACAATTTATTTTGCTGTTAATTTCCCTATGTTCTGTCTGTATTGTTATAGTCTTTGAAACAAGGATGAACAGTGTATGCATATTCATAAGAAACTATTATATAAAGGATTGATAATACCAATAACATTAATAAATTTCATTAACATTAAAAGGAATAAGTAATATTTTATGTACCTTTGTTCTCTTCTTAGCATTTTACTTTGGGAGAGGTGCCAAAGTCAATAATTCACAGAATATGCATTTGAATATGTCTCTATGTTCTCGAATAAATAAACCTTCTGATTGTTTTAAGGACAATTAACATAATTCTTCTGTCATATATAGATTTTGGATTGTCAAAGACCTAGTGTATATATCATTCAAGCCACTTTGGGGCAGAGGGCAATTATTCCATATGTACTGCAGCAATCATGCAGCACTGTACATCAGCTAATGATTGGTGCTGGCTCCTATTCATCCCACAGCTATCCAATCAAGGGGAAAAATAAAAACCTGTCCTTTCTTTACATCACACATTCTTTGTGTGGTACTTGTATTAAAAATCCTAAACAATTGGAGAATTTTGTTTTCATTTGTATTTTTCTTTTTTTCCATTTATATATAAATTTCTCAAGAAGTAGGACCATAACTTCTAATGCCTTTATAAGTTATTCTAGGAAACTATTATAATGTTACATATGCATAGATTCACAGAACCACAAAATTAGAGAAAGTTAAAAGCTTCTACTGTGTATCATTATTTTTTACAATTTTTAGTTTTCATTTTTGTTTTAAGAAAGTCTCATTTTGCCACAAATGTCATATTTTTTTCAATAGTACCAAGATTTTTAAAAGATGTTTTTTTCTGTTCAAGTACACACAAAGCATTTAATTGATTAATCTCATGATATATAATTGTATAAATTCACCTTTAGCCAGACTCCCACATGAAGTATATAGCTATTATATATACTATTTAAATATATATATATACTCACAAGTGATTATATTTATATATCTTTATAATTATATAGTTTATATATTACATAATTCATATAAATATTAGTATAAATCTATATTTTATACATTTGTATTTATATGAATATGTATATGTGTATGTACAAAAATACATATAGACACATGTGGCGGGGAAGAGAGAGAGAGAGAGAGAGAGCGCGTGCGAGAGCATTGTCTCTTCTAAGCTAGTGACATTCTGGCATTTCATTAATGGATTTAAATCCATATTGGGAAAATGATGCTTTTCCTACACACACTCAACTTTAAGATTTAAAAAGTTGAAATGAGAAAAATTATATTTTCATAAAAGAGCAAAATTCAAAGGTCTTTGTAAGAAAATCCATTTCAATGAATGCCTTGTTTAAAATTTTGGACTGCATAGTTACACCTCTTTTTAGTTGTTTAACCACATGTCTTTGCTTGGGACAGCGAGTCATTAGCATCTAAGTGTGTAGACCCATCAACTGAATTTATAAATCAACCCAAGAATGTGGTTGCAATGTAAATGTAATCTAAAACATACACATCCACTCCAATTTCCAACTGGCTTTCAATTTAAGGTGAAATACTGAAGTTCTTCTGATACTCTAAAGACCTACTGTTTCTCTCTCCCCTAGCAATCTAGCTGTTTAGAAAGCACAATGAGAGCTGGCTGCTGGCTAACTACAAGCCAACCAACTGTGCCAGGGAGGTGTAGCTGTCAGCTCCTCAACTATCTGGAGGCTACAGGATTTCCAAATTCATGGAAGTCTAAAGGGATAATCATTAGACCATACCAGAGGAGAGGAAAATATGTACAGTGGGAAAACTTTCCATTTTCTTTCACAAAGCTTCCTGTTTTATTCAGACTTTGGATATTCTTCTATCCATTCCAAACGGATGTAGGAAAATTTCAGTACTACATACTTCAGTTACATTTACCGGGAAAATTACTGTCCTCCTTATCTACCCCATCCCTTTACCCTTGCAATATATAAGCACTTGCTTCATGGATTCCAAAAGACCTAGAGACCCTTTTTTGTTACTCATCTATTCATTTAAGTGTTTATTCATTCATCCAGACTTGATTGCTAATTTCATCATTCATTCATTTTTGTTACTTGTTGCAGGCCGCGTTAGAGCTGAGCCCTGTCCTCCTCAGACCTCCAGGCCTAGGGGCCTGGTGAGATAAACTCAGGGTTTGGGATGTGGGTGGAGCCAGGAGGAGGGGTCTCGCCTTTGTTGCCTCCCTGGCAATTCTAGGTCTTTGCCCGGACCTGCCTGACCACGTGGAACTTCCGGCTCTCTGTCTGGGCTTGCCAGAGCACGTGGAGTTTCCGGTTCTTTGCCTGGACTGCCTGCCCTCAGGGAGCTTCGGGTTAGCGTGGGAAGAGAAGGGGAGGAGAGTAGGCAGAGTTGGGGTGGTCCTAGTATCCAGGTGTATTGATTTTTACCTGTCCTTCACCCACGTAACCAAAGAATGTACCTATGTCACTAAAGATATAAATGTGCTGCTTGCTGAAATAATAAACGGAGTCCTTCACCATCTTTCGGCTCCTGCCCCGTTCATTGTCCGCCAGATAAGGTCCTTTGCTTAGGCAAAGGCCTGGGACTTGGGGGGAACCCCGAGCATAGTTACAAGGCTTCGGAAGCCCGTAACAGTTACTGTTGTTCATAATTAAAATATGAATTACCTACACTTCTTCAAAACTTGTGACCTGGAGGGTGGAACATGGGGTGATAGTTATGAATCACTTTATAGGAAGGATCAAATCCATTTAAACAAATTTAATTGGAATTGGGAGAGTTTGTATGCCAGTCAAAGAAACTATTGCAAGACTGACTTTTATTAGTGTTAATTATATTCTAGATGCTATATGTAATAAATATATTAGTTCTTCTTGTTCTCTTCCTCCTCAATTTGTTCTCTTCCATATCTTCCTCTTTCTGTCATTTCTACATTAGCAAATTAATAATAGCAATAATGAAAATTAATAGTGACTATTTATATAAGCTTTAAGGTTTTCAAAGTGCTTTACACTTTCATCGTATCCTAACAACTCTGAGATAGGAGCTATTTTACCTCTCTCCTCCCCAATTTTACAGATAGGATAACTGAAGTTAACAGAGGTAAAATGACTTGTTCAGAGTTACACAGCTAGTGTCTGAGGTAGAATCCAAACTCAAGTCTTGCTGAGTTGAAGACCACACTCTAGCCACTGAGTCATCTAGCTGCCTGAGACTATAAATTGCAGAGTAGCTACCTAGCTGTGTTGGCGGAGAGGATTTTTTCATTGCACATTCTATTCTCTACACTAATAACATCAGGGTTCTGCTCAAAAGAAAAAAAAAATGATTTCAGATTCTAAACTATGCCTAAGTTTCCTAGCCAACAAATGACAGGCATTTAAAGAAAATTATAAAGTGTTTTCTTTTTTGTTGTTTTCTCCTTGTGATATGACTTACCCTCTTTTACCCCCTCCCAAATCAATAGAAAATTATATTTAATCACCCTCACAGCTGACATAGGGATAGCAATATCAATATATATTCTTCAGTTCTTTATCATCTTCTCTCTTAGGTGTAAAAGGATTCATTTAAATGAGCACTTGTTCCTGCTGGTATTAGAGTATATGACATTTACAGGAGCTTAGATCCTCCAGAGGAAATTGTCTCCTTGCTCCCTCCCATCTCCACTAGGTTGATTATTGACTCTATCAGCCTTGGTCCTCAATTTTAGAAATATAACTCTCTGAACTTTCATCTCATTTCTTTTCTATGGACATGCTTCACTGTATTATCTGAATGTGTAAGCCACCTCTGAATGAGATCTATCACCTTGTAAACGACTCTGACTGCTGATCCAATATCCAGTTCAATTTGACATTTTGACTTGTGTTTTCACTTTTTATACTTTTGTTTCCACACAACCTATCAATTTGGAATCATCCTAAGGAAACAAAGTGAAATGACATACATAAAGTGGAGAGGTCTCAGGGAGCATATCCTCAACATTCATTAGAAAACATCCTGTATTAAATGTATAGTGAATATATAAATATGTAAAGATTTGTGATTATCTCAGCATGGAGAGCTCCCAGTTTGGCAACTCCTTCCATTATTGCAAACTGAATCTCATCTGGGACTTAGAAGATAAATCCTTGAGAGTTTCTTTAGATACATAGACATTAAATGACTTTTCCAGGATCTCAGAGCCAGTAAGTGTCAAAGGTAAAATTTGAACCAAGGTCTCTCTGACTCCCAAGCTCAGCATTTTATTTGCTATTTCATACTTTCTCTGCCTGTACTATGCAGGGTGAAGCTGTTAAGGTTTAAAATAACCCTGTCTTTTCAAAAATTATTTTGGATAATTTCCTTATACTTCCCTGTACAAGGAAAGGAAAATGAAATAATCATGCATTATCCTTCATATTCAAAATTGATAGTAATAAACCACCAGAGCTGGGCACCCTTTTGACATTATGGTGATAAATTTCTACTGATTCTTTTATCCAGTCTACTATTTATAGTAAATTTGTAAAGTATTGCTCTGAACACAATCAACATTTAGAACATGTTTTTAATTGATTTGTAACAGTAATTACCCTGGCCCCCACTGCCTTAACTTGGGTACATTACATTTCACATCCCCCAGAGTTCTCTAGTATCCTTAAGATGACTTGGGGTATTTTGGCCCTTTGTCAATGGCTTTAGACACCACTAATTGTGTTGCCCCAGTTTTAGTTGGTTTCTTACACCTCAGCTCAAAGCACTTACTTCAAAAGTATAGCAAGTCTATGAATACAGACATTCACCACAACACTCGGGGGTATAATCTCCCCCTGTCCTCCACTTGATACTCTGAGGAGAGGAAAAAGACTAGGTTCACAGTTTAGTGCTATTGTAAATCCAAAATCTCTCCTCCTTCTTGCATCAACCCCACCCTGCTCATGCACAGACACACCATTGTTCTTGAATCTGAGGAACTCCTCAGGCCTTCCCTACTAGAGTGGTGGGCTGCATAAGGTTGCCTTTGCTAGATTCTGGGTTTGATGGATATTCTTCCATCTGTGCCTAAAAATGAAAAAGACAAATCAAACAGACACGGACCAAAACAAAATCCCAAAACTGTTTCTTGGTACCACAGGAAGAGAGGGTAGTAGGGAAATGTCACCCTTCTTCTGATCCTGTCAGATCATGGCCCCATTCTTTGTGTGAGCATGACCTTTACACTCTCTGGATAAATGGGGAAAGAAATTCTGTCCCTGTCTAATATTTCCAAAGGTACTCTTATTCTGGTTATGTTGCCAGAGGAAAGGCTACGCATATGGTAGAGAAACACAGAATCGTCTTCTCTCTGAAACAGCCTGCCTCTGTCTTGGGAGATCTGAACATGTTCATAGCAAAGCCTAGGTTTTAGATTGTTGATTGTTAGCTGGATCAGGGGTTAATCTGACAAAATGTCCTAGATGAATGTTTGATCAGCATTTTTCTAAATCTCAGGATTTTTTGTGTGCATGGAAAGAACATCAAATAACTTCAAATTTAATTAGGTTATTTATTTTCAGTGGCATCAGACATCTACAGGACCACACCTAGTACTATTTTCAGTTCTGACACTACATATTACGAAAAAAGTTAGACAAGTAAAAACATAGCCAGAAGAGAATGAAGGGTGACCAGAATGACAAAATAATTGGGGACTCTTATCTGAGGACCAGAGGAATGAAGTGAGTTTCATTAGCATAGAAAAGAGAAGTTTGGGGAAAATTGACGTGATAACTGTCATCAAGCTAAAATATATGTTAAATTTTCTCTTCTTGGTCCCAGAAGGTAGAACTAGGGGCAAGTTGAAAAGAGGCAAATTCAGACTTAATGGAAGGGAAAAGAAAATATTTCCATCCAATTAGAGATGTCCTGAACTGTAATGGACTGCCTTAAAAGTTGGTAGGTTTCTGCTCAATGGAAGTCTTCAAATAGAGACTCCATGTTCACTTGTGAGTAATATTGCAGAAGAGATTTTTGGTCAATTAAGGGCCCCTGAGATACCTTTAAATTCATAGCTATTTTAATACCCTCATTGTAGAGATGAGAAAACTAAGACTCAGAGTCCTCAAGTGGCTTGTCTGAAGTCACAAAGCTATTTAGTTAATGTTAGAATTGGGGCACGAAACCAGGTGTCCTAATTCTGGGCCTTTACAATACATAAAGATGATTATATATTTTAATGTATATAAAATCCTATGATGATACCAAATCATGGTGTAGAGCTAACCTTGGATTTTCAAAGATTGGCAAAACCACAAAGTCTAGAAGTACTAGCAGGTTGGAAATGCTACAAGTACAGTTCAGTGACAGACAGCATCTAGGAAGTCTAAGGCTTGCCTAGCTAAATTCCTGAGGGGTTTTAGTAAAGGGTTGGTGACAAGGTGGTGACTTTGTGTTTGTGTGTGTGTGTGTGTGTGTGTGTGTGTGTGTGTGTGTGTGTGTGTGTACCACACTCCTCAAAAAGTCTGAAAAAGTAGCCTGGAATAACAAAAAGAGCATTTTACATGACCCTCAGAATCACCAAGGTATTGGTTTGAATCCCACAGCTATGTGATGTTTGATAATTTACAACCTACCTCAGTTCTGCCTCCATTATCTCATCTGTAAAATAAGTAAAATGATAGCACCTTCCTTTTAGGTTTGCTGTGAGGATTGGATAAGATAATGAATGTAAAGTATTTTTTGAAACTTTTTGTGCCATGTGAATATTAGTAATTATTATTAATATACACTATCTATTCTACTGGAAGTCAACTTTGCAGAGTGTAATAATTTGCCTTGAGTCAGGTCATACCTAAATTCAACTTGTGTAACACACACACACACAAATAAATACACACATACACGTCTTAGAGATTGTTTCTCAGTAACAATCTATTTCACTAATTGGTGTTACAGATTATCATAATTAAGAGTAATTTGTATATGTTACTATTATGTAGACTTTCGTTTTAATTATCTAATAAATATTGAGAAAAACAGAATATTTCTCTTCTGGTATAAGGACAGGCTAAATATTTTCTAATTTGAAAAAAAAATATCTACATTTAAATCTAGTTTTGAAATGTATCCATATGATCGGGGGCAAGTGATTTAATTTCTCTGAACCTCAGTTTAATCATCTGTAAAATTAAAATTGTTAGTGCAGCATGTGCCTTTCTTGTTTGTTAGAAGGCTTAGGTGAAATAATTTATATACAGCACATGCCCTTGTAAACTTGAAAGCTTTTAAAAATTGTCAGATGCTATTTTGATTCTCCATGGATGTAGTAGGAAAGATCCTCAGGTCAAAACCCAGAAAATCTATGTTCAAAGTGAGTTCTGTAACTTAGTGGCAATTTTAGCTGAAGCAAGTCATTCCACCTCTGAGCTTCAGTTTTGTCAAATAGAAAATGGAAATAGACATTTATTGTTATTAAAATACTTGAAAGTATAGGGAAAATTGGAGTTTTCCTTAAAATGATAAAAAAAGCATTTACCTAAAAGCATCAGCAAGTATTATTTGTAATGTGAATAAGCTAGAAAACTTCCCAGTGAGATCAGGTGTGAAACAAGGATGCTCACTGTTGCCAATATTATTCAATATTGTATTGGAAGTCATAGCAATAGTAATAAGAGAAGAAAAAGAAAAAAAAGGAATCAGATTAGGGAATGAGGTAATAAAACCTCTTTTTGTAGATGATTTGATTATATACTTGGAAAATCCCAGAGACTCAACTAAAAAGGTAGTTAAAATAAATTTAGCAAAGTAGCAGGATATAAAGTGAATCCACATAAAGCATAAGCATTCCTATTTATCACAAACAAAACCATGGAAGAAGAGGTAGTAAGAGATAGTCCATTAAAAATAACTCAAGACAGTGTAAATACCTGGGAATAAAATAGTAAAAATACCAGTATAAAAACCCTGCAAAAATAAGCCCAAGACTACATGAACAAAAATTATTTTAAAAATATTTTATTTGAACAAAATAAAGTTTTAATGATTGGAGAAATATTAGTCGTTCATAGATAGGTAAGGATATATAATAAAAATGATTATTTTACCTAACCTAATTTATATATTTAATGCCATCCCAAATAAGTTACTAAAATTATTTTATTGAATTAGGAAAAAAAATATCAAAATTCATTAGGAAGTGCAAAAGGTCAAGAATATCAAAGGGAATAATGAAAAAAATGTAAAGGAAGGAGATTTGGCAGTACCAGATATTAAAATATATTATAAGGTGGTGTTTATAAAAGCAAATCTTGTATTGGATAAGAAATAGTAAGGTAGGTCAGTGGGACAGAATGGATATGAAATTTACAGCAGCAAATGAACATAGTAATCTTGTATTTGACAACTGTAAAAACTTAATATTTTGGGATGAAAATTCATTATTTGGGAAAAAATTTGGGGGAAAACTGGAAAGCAGTCTGGTAGAAACTGGGCATAGAACAATATCTTACACAATTTACCAAGATAAGGTCAAAATGGATAGATACATGACCTAGATCTAAAGAGAGATATTACAAGAAAGATGAAAGAATGTGGAACCTATCAGACTTATGAAGAAGTGAAAACTTTGTGAATAAACAAGAGATAGAGACCAGTGTGAAGTGTTAAAAGGATAATTTTGATTATTATTATTAAACATTATTAAATTTAAAATTTTTTTATAAATAAAAACAAATGTAGTCAACATCATAATGAAAGAAGAAAATTGGGGAAAATTTTATAGACTCTCAGATAAAGGACTCATATCTCAAATAAAGAACTTTGTCAAATCTATAAGAGTAGCAGTAATTCCCTAATTGATAAATGGTCAAAGGATATGAAGACACTTTTCTGATGAAGAAATCAAAAGAATTTATAGCTGTATGAAAAAATGCTCTGCCTTTATTGATTAAAGAAATACAAATTAAACCAACCTTAATATATCATTCTATACCTATCAGATAATCTAAAATGATTGAAGAGGAAAGAGACAAATATTGGAGATGATGTGGGAAAAAAAATAGGACCACTAATTCACTGTTTGTGCAACTGTGAACTGATTCAACCATTTTGGAGAGCAATATGAAATTATGCCCCCAAAGTTATTAAACTATCTATATCCTTTGACCTCTCAAGAACACTACTAAGTATATTCCCAAGATGATTAGGTAAAAAGAAAAGAACTTACATGTTCTAAAATATTTGTAGCAGGTCTCTTTGTGGTGGAAAAGAAGTGGCCATTGCAGGGATGCCCATAAATTGAGGAATGGCCGAACAAATTGTGGGGTATGATTGTGATGTAATACATAATATAATTTTGATGTCCTATAAGAAATGATGAGCTCAATAATCTTATAAAAACCTGGATAGATTTGCATGAAAGAAGGAAGACCAAAAGGAGCAGAACATACAGAACATTATATACAGCAAAAATATTATCTTAAGAACAACTTTGAGCAACTGTGTCATTTTGCCTGTCATAAATGCTCAAATTAACTGCAAAAGAACTGTGAAGGATGATGCTATATGCATCCAAAGAACTCATAAATAGAAGTGTATGTAGAATGATTTTACATATACATACATATTTGTTTCTAATGATAGCCTTCCCTAAGGTGGGGGGGGGGGGAGAAAAATGGGAAAAAAGTTACATGATAACTTTATTACATATTTTAAAGGAACAGCAAGTTGTACCTAGTAGATTTTCAGTTTCATGTGCAATCATCGTTATTTTTTATTCTACTATGTTATGGAAATGGCTGTTTTATTTCACAAGTTCAAAAAATAATATTAAAAAAAGAAAACGAGAATATTTCTATTGTCCTACTTCAGGTCATCATTGTGATGGTCTAATGAGATAAAGTACTTAAAGATCTTGTCATACTTTAAAGAATTATATAAATATTAGCTATATCAGAGCTTCTTGATGACAATGATATGATGTAAATATATGCATATACATATACATGTTCATATGTGTAGGTATATATATATATACACACCTATGTGTATACAAATGTTTTGTAAAATCCTTAATTCCTCTTCATATCACAAAATACACACATATGCGTATATATGTATATATTTATATATGTATATGCATACACATGTGCATCACACATATCACATCACATGCATGCATTATGTTTTATGTATGTGTATTATGCATCATATCAACCTATGTACATTCATAATTATATAATGCACATTCAGTTCTGGAAATATATTTGTATGCACATATATACAAAACATATGCATGTATTGAATATACATATAAACATTGTTGAATGCATGCGTGTATACAAATGTTTTTTGCATATTTACACATGCATGTTTGTGTATGCATATATTTTACAAAGTGTTTAATTCCCTTTAAGCTCACAATAACCCTGCTTACTAGATGCTTTTATGATCTCTATTTCACAGATGAGGAAAGTAATGCAGATAGCAATTAAATTATTTGCCCATTGATCACACAACTAGTATCTGAGACCTTGAACTCACCTTTCTGACCCTAACCCCTCACTAGATCCACTACACCATGTCAGTATGAGGTGGAGTATGAAAAGAGCTAAACATCATTTGAGCCACTTACCTGCCATTACCAGGGAATGTTCTGTGTTTAAAAATAAGCTACTGCTGCTGCTACTATTACTGGAAATACCCCTCCCCCAAAGCAGTCAACTCTACATATTCTAACAGACTCCTTTATTAATATATGAATTGTTATGTTCTTCTGAATGCTAACACCTGGGGATAAAGTTTGTATATATTGTACACATCACATGACTCTCAGAATAATTGTTTTAAAAGTCCTCTTCATAATTATTTGATAAAAATGCAATCATATTTGCTAGAGGGAGATTTTTTAAATAGCACTTATTGGCCATTCAAATATTCACTTTTATTTCATTCAAAACCATATTTGAAAATACAAGTTCAATTGTGATGGGTGTAAAAATGATGATAAAAGTGCTTAGTATGCATAGAATGTCATTTATCTATAATTAGTGTCCCCGATATTAATGATAAAAACACATAGAATGATAAAAAAGTTCTTAATGTGAGTGGCTTCCATTTTTGTTCAATGCAGCATAAATATTAAGTCAAATTAATGACATCTTTATTTTAGAATTTAGTTTTGCTAGTGTCTTTTGTGAAATGCTGTGTAAATAGTTACAGTAACTCCTTTTTCTCTTACTTATATGATATCAAGCTTTTAATCCATGTATTATTGAATATGGCCTTATGATTCAATAGTCTGATGGGAACTCACCTCATTTCAAATGAAGAATGTATGAAGTTATTTGTAATTAATAGTGACACAGAAGTTACTGGAGAGTTAAAATAATTAGGATTGTTTCCTTTGGCTCTCTTTACTAAAAAGCTGTCAGTACATCATGATTAAAGGTCAAGGGGAAAGCTGAGGTAGGTTAAAAAGGATAAAGCAGAAAAAAGGAGAAAGAGAACAGCATGATAATTGGGTCAATCATCCTCATATTTTCAGGGCAAAACAGTTCCCTCAGATCTACTTATGCTTTTCAGAATAAAATATTTTGTGCTTGAATTACTTCAAGTCATAAAGATTAATTAAGGAACACTGATGTGAAAAGGATTTTACTTGCTTCAATTCTTTACTATCTTTCTATCTACAAAAAGCATATGAAAGGTAATATACTAATGAATAGACCTACATTTATAATCACACTTATTCTATATTCATTATTCCATAAGCTTGCATATTCAAAATCCTTACTTCGGAGCTGGAACCTGATGTAGCCACTGTTGGAAAGAATTTTGGAACTGTGCTTCAAAAGGATTGAATTCTTTATAATCTTTGACTCAGTTATGCTGCTACTAGTTATATGCCCTAAGGAGATAAAAGAATGAGGAAAGAGACCCATCTATGTGCAAAGAGGACCTATGTGTACAGAAAAGTTGGTAAGAGCTCTATCTGTGGTGGTAAAAATTTGAAATAAAGATGGTAAGCATTAATTGAGGAATCACTGAGCAAAGTATTGTACGTGAAAGTGATAGAATATAATAGTGCTGTAAAAAGTGGTGAAGGGAAAAGTTTCAGAAAAAAAAAAACTTGTAGGAAGAGATGCAAAATGAAGCAAGAAGAATCAGAACGATTTATATAACAACAAAAAAATTGAAATACTTAGGAATTCTGAAAACAATGACCAACCACAAATCCAAAGGAATCATGATAAAACATGGAACCTGTCTCCAGATAAGGATATGAGAGGTGATAGATTAAGAGTACAGATTGAAGCATATTTTCTTTTCTTCTCACCTCACACAGCTAATTTAAAAAGCTGTGTAGTTTAAACATACATATTTTTTAAACAGGGTTTGTTTTTCTTGCCTTTTCACTGGGTAGGAGAATTTAAGCTAGGAGACAGAAAACTAAAAATAAAACTGAATTTGGAAAAAAAAAAAACAACCCAACATTCTCAACTCAATTTACTATATGTTTCTTCCAATGATGGGTTTTATTACATAAAGCATTTCAGAACGCCTTTACTGGAAATATCATTTTTAGACCCATCAAAAATGACAAAAGCATATTTATCTTCCAAGGAGTCAATCGCTTTTGGGGAATCCAGCATAATAGAACCTGAAGCTTGAAGGAACCTGAGAAGACATCAAGACAAACTAGCTTTTTTGCAGATAAACAAACAGGAAACTTAAATTAGTGGTCAAAAGTTCAACAAACTGTGAATAGAAAACATAGAATTTGAATCCAAGACTTGTGATTACAAGTCCAATTTCCTCTTCTGACTCTTTTTGCTTGCTACAACAAATCAAAGGCAAAAATCAAACCTGGTGAATGAGGACATGTGCAACAAAAAAAGAACTGAAGATTTAAGTAAAGAAAAATTGTGGCTTATATTAAAGGAATAGGAATTATTGCATCTCTTTTTTTCCTTTTTTTGCCAGGAAGTAGTCCTTATGAATTGGCTCTCAAAAGAGTTTACAGAGTAATTCCACATGCATATGGCATTTTCAACATTGTTGGAACACAAAGTGCCAAGCTTTATATGCTGGCAAATTTTAAGGATAACATTAATTTGAGTGTACGCATGCTGGTGTCATTTAAAAAAATATTTCCTTATCTTATAATCTTGCCACTCATATTTCAATTCAATGAACTATTATTAATTACCTAACACATTCAAGGTTCTATGTAAGGCAATCAGGATACCAAAATAGAGAAATTAAAAACAGTTTAGAATCTTATGGAGCTTATCTTCTTCTAGAAGATACAATATGTAAAAAAGATTTTAAAAAAGATTATGATGTAATTTGAGGAGGGAAAGATAATTTACTAGACCAATCAGGAAAAGCTATAGGAAATTGTTCCTGTACGCATATGCATTGAGATTACAAAATAAGAAGCTATAATAACATTTATCATACTTCAGCAGAATCCTAAAAGGGATAGATGAGTAATCATAACTTCAGATAAAGGAAAAGTAAAAAGAATATATATAATGTATGTATGTATATATATTTTTATATATACATTGATATGTTTCTATGTGTGTATATATACAATATGTGCATATATGTGTGTGTGCGTATATATACACCCACACACATACACATATATACTGTTAAGAATGACAAACAGGAACAGTGACCTATGTGAGCTGATTTTGTTCTAGGATTTTGCTTCCAGTCCCAGATTACTGGTACTGGCAATGGATTGCAACCATTCTTGTTTCCAGAGCACTAGCTGGGTTTGGGCGCATTTGAGGATCTCTGCTGACTTTCCTGGTGCTGGCTCCTCTCCCTGCCTTGACTGGTATCTGCATTTATCTGAAAATTTCACTTTCAACTCTTAGGATACCAAACCCTACCCTTGGTGTCCTTGAGTGGTTTGCCTCTCTCTACCCTGGACTCAACTGGCACAGCATTCTGCAACCCCAAGCTGACCACCCCTCTTCAATCTATTCTTGGCCTCTGAAATGGACTCCACCCCTGTTCAGCAGGAAGCAGCTACTGAAGACACCCCTTTTTCCTAGAAAGATTTCTCCTGTCTAGTGGTTGAGTGGAGAAATGATATGGATACAAACAGTGCCCTAAGAGTTAAAAATAATATTAAGGGTTGACTTTGTGAAGCCCCTAGTTTATTCTCTAACATGAAGGCATCCTAAAGTATCTTCCTATTATCTTGAAATACCATAAAACTTCCCCCTTCTCCTGGACCACAAAATTCCTTGTCTCCTTCATCTTGGGTCCTAAATTTCCTGTTTCCCTTATCCTGTCCTTATATAAACAAGCCCCTGTCCCTCTGTAAATTGCTAGTCCTTCTTTCAGGGCTAGCCTGCTGCTTTTGCATCAGTAAAGCTACCAATGGCTACCAAAAAACAGAAAGACAAACAGAAAAAAACACTATATTTAAAAGTACCGTGGATAATGAAATCATATCGATATTAAACACATATGCATTGAATGTCATTGCATTTAAATATTTAAATGATAATATAAAAAATCCAAAGTTTAAGACAATGATTATACATAGCTTTTACATGCTACTTTCAAATATTTTTGGTTCCAAATGCAATGTTTTTAAACCAAATTTTATATATGTGAAGTAATTATTGATTGGTAATCTCAAAGAGCCTGCAACAAATGGATAAAGGCCTAAAAAGTAAAAGTCACATAAATAAAACATTGATTTTTAGAAACAAGATGGGAAGGTGATATTTCCATAATTAAAGAATGGAAAAATAATGGATTAGTATAGGATAAAGGACATTTTTTTAAAAAATCATGTAGACTACTGTGGTTATATAAATTTAAAAATAGGAATGCAAAATCATATTAAAATAGGAAAAAAGAGAAATATTAGGGAAATGTGAATAATTAGAAATGTTCAAAATATTTATTGTAACATTAGGAGGAATTCATGTTCATACATGGAATTCTATTCATGGACTTCATCATACATGCATTCAGTTATTGAAAGTTAGGTTAGTGTATTGTGGTATATGGATGCAGTGACATACAATTGTATAATATGGAATGGTGAATGAAAAGATTTCAAGAGGGTTAGGCTACTCGTTAAATTTATGTGAAATGCTATGGAATAAAAAAGTACAGAAAGAATATAAATATAATAATGATATACAACATAAAATATTATTTACAAATAGTAAACTTCAGTGGACCCCTATTACCTCTGGGATCAACTATGAAAAAAACTCCTTTGTTTGGCTTTTAAAGCCTGTCAAGATACTATTAGGAGACCCCCTTTTTTCCCAGAGCTAAGGCCTAGGAAGCAAGCTGCTCCCTGAGTTTGACATAACAACAATCCTTTGTGCTTACTCTCTGGATGATTTTTGCCACAGCACAATCTCAGAATTGTTTCACGTAATTATTGTATTGCATTGACCAGCCCTTGGTGTCCTCTGAGCTCAGACAAGCATCTGCTACATCCATGTTCTGGTCATGAAGCCCTGATATGAATCAAACTTGGTGCTACCCTTCATTTTCAGGGATGCAGCTCACTCTGCAGCCACTGGTATAAGTATTGAAATATGCACAACCTAAAATGGATTGCCCCACTAGGGGTGGGGGTTAGCACATGAATATACCCTCCTTGCTTGCAAGCCATTTCCCTCACTTCAAAATTAAACTTCTCTTTGATTCCTGACTCTCCCATTTCCAGCCTGCTCTGTTTGTCTCTGTCCATCCATAGGTTAGAAGCCAGTTCAGTCCAGCTGATGAACCCTTAAAAACCTGACCCCTTACTTCCTTTTTAGGGTTATTATACCTTACATGCCCCAAATGCATTTTATTGCAGTGACACTAGATTCCTTGCTGGGAATCTTTAAAAGAAAATGTAGTGTTTCCCCTCCTCTTTCTTTCTAGTTTCCTCCTACTACATCTTCATCATTTTTGACTAGTTTGGTCACAGGCGTTAGGTAGAAAATCCTTTTAAATAATATATATTAAAAAAACAAAGTCAATTTAATATAAACACAGCGAGACATTGATTTTCAATTATTAGAGAAAAAGTTTGCAAGTTGCATGAGGCTTTTTTTAATAAAAATTTATAGCATCCCTTATTGTTACTTTATGAAAAAATAGGTGGAATGCTTTATTTTATTACTTCTTGCATGAATATTTAGAATCCAAAAAGGTGTTAGTACTATGAAAAAATTATTCTGAAGGTAATAATTGAGCATAAATTGAAAATAGAGAATACCATTCTTTAAGGGAAAAATAATGTTTCAACTCTTTCAGTATTTTAATGTGAAAGTGAAAACACCCTTTGCATTTAATTAAGTGCTATAATAGAATCTTCAAAGAAGTTAAGTGCTTTTCATACCAAAAAATAGAACTTATTTGTCTCCTAAACAGATGAGAAGCAATTCTCCCTTTATGAAAGTGTCATATCCTCATAATCTTGATTTTTTTTCCTTGACAGATTATTATTCAGACCTACTCACAACCCCACACAAGGCAAAATTCTATTGGTCATTATTATAGAATAGATATTTATGTATATTTTCATTGCTGAAGAACTGAAACATGTATTTAAAAGATTTTTAAATAAATCTTTTCTACTCAATCTACTCTACTCTTAAAACTGTAGATCTTTTAATAGGCAAATTATTAAAAATTTAACACACTGGGCACATTTTCCATGTATCCTTAATTCTATCCTGTTCAATAATGTAAACAAATTCTTCATTTCTAAGAGAATTATAAATATGACTGCAATATTTTTTGTAATACCTATAATTGGGGAAAAGATTCATTTTAGCTTAAAACAAGATTCTCTCTTTTATCTCATGCCACTAATAAAGTTTTGTTAGATGTTTCTCCATATGACTTTGGGTACATAAAGTTTTGATAGAAGAAAACAGGTTCTGGGAAATCCTGTCTAGCTGGAAAACCTTTGAGTAGGCATCTAGAAAGATGATTTCTTTCTTTCATCTGAGAACAATGCTGGCAAAGTTCAAATGGTTCTCTTGTCTGAAAGCTGGTCAGAGAGTAGTTAGTTTTTTCCACATATCAATTCATGAAAATTTATATTAGGGAACTGAATGCCTTATTTTTTGTGTTAATAGAGGAAATACAATGATGTAATAACAATCTTTTTATGCGTAGAAGATATCACATATTGTGACAAAAGGAGCAATTAGATAAACATATCCACTTATGTTTCTATGTATAGAAAAGATAGAATTTTGCCAAAACAAAACAGGAAGTAAATCAAATAAGGTAAAAGAATAAAAATCCAATGAAGGATAAATAAAAATGTTTCATCCCTCTCTCTTCCTGAGTGGCAAAAAGTAGGAAAATAAACTGAAAAAAAATGAGTTGAAATAAAGGTCTAAATACAATGTATAATAAAGAAGAAAGAAATTAGTATGGTATTAAAGAAAGTAAGGTAAAATTTCTAAAATAAATTAATGAGGTAATGGGGCTTCTCTTCAAATATCAAAATCACTTAAAACAGAAATAGTCATTTGGGAGATATAAGGGGACCTTCTTTGCAGAAAAGATATTCTTCACTCTCCTATCATTTGGATTGGACCAACCTTTTCTATTGCCTGCATAGCTGGAACAAGCTGAGTCTTTACAACTACCAAACTTGGCCAGACTCACTCTCTCTCTTTCCAACCACACCTAGAAAACTGAGGTCCTGTTCACTCATAGCATGGCAACCATGAACTATGCTAGCTTGAGGAAAGGTCCTTCCCTCAACTTCTCACTCTTTGCCCCACTGTGGCCTTAAGAAATGGGTTTGGAATTTTGGTCTAGATGAGACAATCCGTCCTTTTCAGTTCTAGGTACAGACAATGGAGTCCCCAGACCTCGAAACTCATGTCATAGTTACCTTGGAAGCAGGATTCCAAGACAGAAATGACTGCCACTAAGCAAAAAAGCCCTGAGAATCCAGGGTTCTTGGACTCTAAATCTGGGATCTTTGAATTGAAGTTTGATATGACCTCGTTATTCAGAAAACGAGTTATGAATGTAATGCCCTGCCACCACCATCCCTAGATATTGAGGTAATATAAGCAGGGTAGGAGAGTATATATGCTCTCCCAAGTATTAAAAAGGGATTTTGTATATTTCTTTCTATACATTTGAATGAAATGTTCCTCTATAAAAAATGATCTTATTGTTAAGTGGCCAAATTAAATTGGGGCCTAAGGGGGACCTAAAATTCAAGAGCAAAGTTGGTAGGAGTTTGAGCCTCATCAGTTGAACACAAACACTAAACTTCCTTTAGGTTACTGGGGAACCCTGGGGAAGGGATGAAATGTAGCATACCCAGCTGTCAGGAAGTGGTGGCTGGGATAGTCATTGTTTCAGCAATAATAAGAATTGATGTAATAGGAGAAGATAAGACCACAGAAATGAGACTGGAATTACTGTGATAAACTAAAGAACAGCTTATAGGCTTAATAAAAATACATGAAAGGTAGAAGAAATAAGATGGCTTTGTGAAAGGTAAAATCTACACCAGCTGATTTTCATCATCTTAAAATGAGCATGGATTTTGTTAAAGTAAAAAAAAAAAGAAAGGATATATGTCATTAAAAATAAAACCCATACAAAGTCTGCAGAGAAATTAATTAAAATAATAAAACTATTAATAACAATGAAGAAACATTATGGTAAATGCTCTAGGGAAAGGGAACAATATAACAAAATAACTACAAATAGAAGCCAAGAAGTAATAGGAAGATCATGCAAGAAGACAGGAAATCACTTGGCTCTACTAAATTCCCTTCCAAATAGCTCAGTGCCTCAAACTGAATTTTAGAGGAGCAGAAATAGTAAACATTGGGTGCAAAGTTAAAAAAAAAAAGGGAGGGCATAAAGTTGTTTGGCCTAAGACAACTTAGTAGGATGTTAGGAAAGACCTGACCTAGGGGGTGGTAATTTGACCATTGTGTGATCACAGAGCTGTAGGCTCTGCTCATGGGTCTAAGATGGAGAGTACTGGCTGTGTTCACTTGCATGAAGTCCCCTATTTCAGTTCCATTTCAAAGGGATGAACTAATGCTTCTGGCCACAGGAAAACAGAAGCCATTAGTATGTTTCTGGGACCATGGGGAGAGAGACGATTTGTGGTGGCAGCAGTGTGGAGCAGGATGTGTTTTCCACATGTCTTATGGGTGGAGCGGAGTATTGAGGTCACTCATAAACCACAGTATTAGCCAGAAGAGCAGTGACTATGCCTGGGCTTGGATCAAAGCACTTTGATAGAACCAAAAAGACAAAAAGCCCCAGACAGAGCTCTGAAAACAGCACAAGAAATATCTGACACCTGGGACATTATCTCCCACATGCCAGGAGTAGGGTCTTACCTTAACAAAAAGTTAATAGCCAAAAAATAGGCATTTAAAAATAACTAAATGACAGAGAAAGTTAAGCATAGAAAATCACTGTGATAGAGAAGAGGGCTGAAACTCAGAAGAAGAAAATGAAGTCAAAACAGCTACTTCTAAAACTTTGAATTAAAAATGTAAAATGGTCACAAACCCCAAAAGAATTATTAGAAGAGCTTAAAAAAGACTTTAAAAGTCAAATAAGAGAGGTAGTGAAAAATTTGGAAAAGAAATGAGTAATTCAAGAAAATTATGAACAATTGAAAAAAAGAGGTCCAAAAACTTACTGAAGTAAAAATAGATTGAGGACAGATAGTATAAGAATATCTGAAAGTCATAACAAAAAATCACAATAAAAAGATTCCAGACATTATACTTAAAGAAATTAAGGAAAATTGGTCTGGAGTTTTAGAACTGCAAGGTACAATAAATATTTTAAAAATTCGTTGCTCATCTGACAAAGATCCTAAGATGAAAATGCACAGAAAACGTATAAATAAGTTCCAAAAATTTAAAATTAAGGATATAATATTACAAGCAAATAGAAAGAAACCATTCAAATATTATGAGCTATAGCCAGTTTAAGACAAGTTTTTGCAACTTCTCCATGACAGGAAAAAAAGGATTGGAACAAAATAATCACAGTATCAAAGGAGCTGGGTTTGCAACCAAGAATAACCTACCCCAGCAAAGCTGCTTGTAATTCTAAAAGGGAAAAATGGGTATTTAATTAGTTAAATGATTTTCAGACATTTTGAAGGAAAAGCCCAGAACTGAACCAAAAAAAATGACTTTCTAATACAAGAAGAGAAATTTAAGAAGGTAAGCATAAAAGACTAATCAAAAAGACTTTAGTTAGGGTAAACTGCTCACTATCTTAACATGGGAAATTGATATTTATAGCTCTCAAGAGTGCTATAATTTTTAAGGATAGTTGGAAAAAAATATACATGGATAGAGGGTTTAGGTTTGAGTTGATTATGATAGGATGATTCTAAAAAATAAAATTGGGTAGGGAGAGATAAATGGAGCAAATTATCTCATGCAAAAGAGGGGTGAAGGGAAGGATTTTTATAATGGACAAGATTATTGTTGGAGGACTGGTAGCAAGGGGACAGGATATGATGGAAGGAAATATAGTTAGCCTTTCACAACATGAGCATTGTGGACATGTTTTATATAATGATACAGGTGTGATCTATGCTGAATTGCTTGCCTTCCTAGGGAGGGTGGGTGGGAAGGGAAGAGGGGAGAGAATTTGGAACTCAAAGTATTAAAAGCAGATGCTCAAAAAAATTTGTTTTTTTTATGCAGCTGGGAAACAAGATATATATGGAATGGGTCATAGAAATCTATCCTGCCCCACAAGAAAGTAAGTGGAAAGGGGATGGGAGGGGGAGTGGGGTGACAGAGGGGAGGGCTGACTGGGGAATGAGGCATTCAGAATATATGCCATCTTGGAATGGGGGGGAGGGTAGAAACGGGGAGAAAATTTGTAACTCAAAATTGTGTGGAAATCAATGTTGAAAATTAAATATTAAATAAAAATGATAATTTTCTTTATAAAAAGACAATATCATCCAAACATCTTGGAGACATCAACATAGCATTTATCCTCCAAATAAGGCATCAATTGTCATGTCCATATTCTATGAGACGATGCCTCTCTGATACCATCAAACAAGCTCATTAAGCTGAATAGGAGAAAACAAATACAGTTCCTACTGGGAGTAGGGTGCTTTAGGACCAAAGTGCCACAGGATAATGTGGCTCTATAGAAAATGTCTGTGTCTTCCCTTCTCTTCTCCTTTTTTTTCTATGTATTTTTTTTCTTTCCATCCAGTTAAGAAAAAGTTTAAGCTCCCTGGCCTCTTATTTTTCTGCTTTTATAAATAAATGATTACTGTAGGCATTAGCTCAAAACTCACCTCAGTTAAGGACACAATATAGTATGATGATAAGTCCTTTGAATTTATAATCAGAAGACCTAGATTTAAATCCTGATTGTCACTTTTTGGGGAAATTTAACAATCTTCCTGGGGCCTAATTTCTTCATGTGTAAAATGAAGCAGTTGCATTAGAAACCTATTAAGGTCCCTTTCAGATCTAAATAGTAATAGTTTGAGTAACATCAACTACCACAAGGATCTTTAATTGAAATACCCTCAGTCCCACATTGATCTTCAAATTGTTAATTACCAGCTCTAATTTGTCCTTTACATATTAACATATGTGTATTGTTTCCACAGGTATGTTGTGAAATCATTGAGGGCAAGGTCCATACATCCTACACTTATTTAATGTGTTTATAGTCTAAATCCAGAGTAAAGGCTTGAAAGTACTATTGAAATGAATTGAAACATAGAAATAAATCTGTAGGATTTTCTTTAAGGGCCAGTGCTTGCTCATTCTTATATTATTTTAATCAGCTGTCTGATTCAAAGTTTAAAGAGTGCCAGGTTTAATCTAAGATCTGATTTCACCTCGGTTTCAAACTCAAGAAATTGCAAATCGGTCTCCAGCATCCACATCCACTAGTGTATAATCAACATTTATTCAGTGCCAGTTTCCAAGGGATTATTTTAGGGAATTGCATCAACAGCATAAATGGTTATTTCAATGACTGCTACACTGGCAGGTACTTGGCAGAATTATTTGTTGGTACTGTTTCAGTTTTCATATGTTTTCACTAATGTGGTCATCATCTTATTGATGCTAAATTCCCATAAGAATGGAAATGTTTTGTGATATGAAATTGTATTTTCATTTATATTTTTATTTATGTTTGAGAAAATTACAAAATTATTTATTATTCTTTCCCTACTTCTCTTCTTCCTTCTCATTCATCTCTTCTTCTCCTGTTTCTAAGTCTAGACACTCACATTAATTTAAGTATAAGAAAATTTTTAAAGTGTTTGAGTGAAGCTAGGAAAAATAGAAAATAATTTGAAAAAATTTATAAACTTATGAGCTCAAAGTAAAACTTGCCATCTTCATTTTACACCAAACTTTCTCTACATTTCTTAATATTTTTTAATTCTAAAATGAACAATTTATTTGTAATCAAACAACACTGTATATGAAAGTTGCTTATATGTGCATATTTATGTACATACAAATATATCAGAATAAATTAAAATAGAAAACTCTCAGTTATTGTGGAAAAATTGTATTCAATAAAAATTGCTAAGGAGATTGGAGAGCAGCCTTGAGGAAATTTTTGTATTTATCAACATCTAACATTTTGTACCAAGATAAGCTCCAAATGAATACATTACTTACTGGTAAAAATAATGACATCATAACTAAATTAGAGTAGTAAGAAAGAACTTACTTTTCAGATCTGTAAATAAGAGAAGTATGATCCTCAAACAAGAGATTAAAAAGATAAGAGACAAAATGAACGATTTTGATTATATAAAATTAAAATTTTATAGGAAATGAAAATGACAAAATCATTGATTTATAACTATTTGCAAATTAATATTAACTGATACAAAACAGTCACCATATTCAGGCAACTGAGAGAAAACAAAAATTGTTTAGCCAGCAAGTTGTCCAACTGTCTGCCAAAAAGAGAGTTATGGCTGATATAAAAGATACAATTTTATAGTATAAGATAATTCTGAAATATTTGACTTCTAAATCCATTTGTATGAGTGTGTGTGAATTCATGAACATGTAATATGAATTCACAATGTTGAGAAATTTATTGGGACTAAGTTTTCCCAAATGTAGTGCCTGTCTAATGGCCTTTGTAGATTACTTTGAGTCAAAAGTGGAAATTAAGATAAAAAAATCTGAATTACTGCTAGTTTAGCATATACTTTTCAAAACCATGATCCAATCAGAACTTTGCTATATTTCTATAGAATACAATAACTCCATAATTCTCCAGTAATATAGTTTATAAATTAACCGGAATATCACTACTTGGTATTATTGGTTAAGTAGAATTCATTATTTCCTCATAATTCAACACTATCTCTCCACTCAACTTTGGGAGAAAGGAGTAAATAATAAGCAATTGCAATATCTGAGATGAATACAGAATGAGACACATTTTTAGATGTAATTAATATGAGAATCAGTTTTGTTTGATGATATATGCGTATATATGTACATGTATCTATGTTTATGTAAAATGGTTTTGTTTTTACTTCTTTTTTTGCCCATGTGTATTAGGAGGGCAGAGTTTATAATTTCAAAGAGGATCATATATATGTCTGAAAGGTTCAGAACCGCTGGATATAAGAAACTCTCAAAGTAGGAGGCAGAAGAATCAAAGCATATATTTAGGCTCCACAGTAACCAACCCATGAACCAGCATCCCCATTTTGACATATTGATCAAAAGCTTCCAGGCCCAATAAGTACACCTTACAAGAGTAACCAGGAGGCTACAGAGAAGCATGATGGTGTAAAGCAAAATCATATACATGCTTCCCCTCTATGGTAAAGAGATTACCCACTGGCCTCAAGTCCTTGTTCAGCTTCCTCCTGTAGGTCAGCTCTGCTACCGGCAGCTCCTGCTTTGGCTGTGGCTGTGGCTGTGGCTGTGGCTGTGGCTGTGGCAGCCTCTGGCTCCAATGGAAGCTGTTTTTAACCATCCAGCTTCTGTGGGGGTGTAAGGTACGCTGGGGAAAGCACAGGTTCTTTTGATCTGCTTAAGCAAGGTGAAGGGGTTGACCGGGAAAGCACAGGTTCTTTTGATCAGCTTAAGCAAGGGAAGCAAGGTGAAGGGGCCTATAAGCTTACTCCAATCCAACATATAAACAGCATTCAGTTCAGGGGAAAAAAAAAAGCCAAACTATTCAAGGGCACTTGTTGACTAAGTGCTAAGGAGCCCATTTTTGGTTACCAACACACCATGGGGGAATGGTAAGCAGGAAAGTAAAATCCTTTTTTAACTATATCAATATCTAATTAAAAACACGAAGGAATCAAGATACTTAAAGAATAGAAAAAAAAAGACAAAAGCAGACAGATGACAGAGTCCGATGTCTTTCTAGTCTACAGTGATAATTGACATTCACAGTGATGATCCCAAAGCACAAGAAGATCCTGACTTATTAACAAGAACAAAATCAAATTCAGAATGTACATCAAAGAAATTCACAAATATATTTAAGGAACAGTTCTAATTATGCCTTATCATAACAGAATATTCACTTGATAAGAATATTCCATTGCTGAAATGTTCTAGCTAGTGAAGAATTTGCTATACTTCGATTATACAAAGAGAGTTTCATTTGCTTTGTAGAGTTCAATAATGTGTCATTTTAAGCTGAATTTTGAGTCAAATTTACTGTATTGTATATTTAAAATTGGAGAAAAATTAGAGACCATTTGTTCCAATTGTCTCATTTTACAAATAAGGGAGAAAGAGGCCCAGAGGGAGGAAATAATCTGTGCATTTTTTTAAGATAAGAAAATATTTCACAATGAAATGAGAGTCAGCTCTCAATACAAAGTATAGTATTTATCATGAAGTCTTTCTTGAAATGAAAATATATTGCTACATATTTTTAATCCTCTTTTATGTTCTGCTGTGCACATGACATGCTTTTTTATCCTTTTTCTTAATTTGCATTTAAGTTTCAATACTTGTTTATAGCATGTTTCTTTTTTAATAAAAAATAAAAGAAATGAACACGATTAATCCCTGATATTTTTTTTTGGCAGGGCAATTGGGGTTAAGCGACTTGCCCAAAGTCACACAGCTAGTAAATGTGTCAAGTGTTTGAGGCCAGATTTGAACTCAGGTCATCCTGACTCCAGGGCTGGTGCTCTACTCTCTGAGCCACTAGCTGCCCCAATCCCTTATATTTTTTAAAGGTACTCCTTATCTATTTTTATGCCTGTTTATTATGCCAAATGATGAGACCACCATTCAAGTTTCATACTTAAATACATAGTTGTGCGACTTCAAAAAAAGTCTACTCTGTTATTTTTTATTGTTATGTGTAAAATGTAGAATTTAGAGAGAGTGCTTGATTTGGAGTCAGAGGGACCAAGTTCAAATCTTAGCTTTGACATGTCTGACATTTTCCTAGTCGCAATGGAATTCCTTCCTGGATCGCATATTTCCTCATCTGTAAAATTAAAGGAATGAACTAAACAAAATTTGAATTCCTTTCCAGTTCTGAAATCCAAAAGTATTCCTAATTCTCTGTCTTTTAAAGTTCTTTGTCATTACAGTATTTCTATTATAAAATATTTTCCGGGCTCTGCTCACCATTTTCAGCTTCAGTTCTAACAAGTCTTAGCCTGTATGTCTGAAACCATCTACTTCATCATTTCTTACATTACAATGGTAATGACATACAGACATTATTACTTGTTAACCATTCTTCAAATGATGAGTATATCCTTGTTCAGTTAGTCAGTAAGTATTTATTAACTACCTACTTTATGCCAGATACTCAGCTAAGCCCTGGGGATATAAACGAAAACAAAACAAAACAACAGGGAAATTCAAACCAAATTAAACAAAACAAACCCTGTATTCCAGGAAATCTTATGCAAATGGAGGAGACAACATGAAAACATCTACATATGAACAAGATATATACAGGACAATTTGGAGATGAGCAACAGAGGAAAGACCTTAGCATTCAGGGAGAACAAGAAAGGCTTTGACATAAACCAGAATGGTAGTTGAAACTTGAAGGAAGCCAGCAAACCAGGAGGCAGA
This sequence comes from Trichosurus vulpecula, assembly GCF_011100635.1. Taxonomy (NCBI): domain Eukaryota; kingdom Metazoa; phylum Chordata; class Mammalia; order Diprotodontia; family Phalangeridae; genus Trichosurus; species Trichosurus vulpecula. The sequence goes on along the minus strand of NC_050578.1, from coordinate 122,407,667 downwards.
GATAAGAAGGGAGGATATTCTAAGGAAGGGGAGGGCCCAAGAGAAAAAAAAAAATCTGAAAATAGAGTGTTTTATCTGAGGAACACTGGATTCCAGGGTCCATGGTGGAGGGGAAGGTGCAGGGGTACATGGTTTAAGAACAATGGAAAGGCAAAAGAGGGCCAGATTGCGAAGAGTTTTAAATGCCAAATAAAAGATTTTATATTTGATCCTGGAGCTGATAGGGAGCCACTGGATTTATTGAATCCTGGGGGAAGGGGGGTATCAAATTTGCACTTTAGGAAAATCCCTTTAATGGCTCGATGGAGTATGGTTTGGAGTAGGAAAGAGAACTAAGGCAGGGAGACCCATCAGTAGGTTATTGCAACAATGCAGGAATGAGGTGATGAGAGCCTTTATGAGGTTAGTGGCAGAAGAGTTAAGTGTAATACACCAGCAAATATTGTAATAAAATAAAAGTAAAATATACCAGAAATATTGTGAAGATATAATTGACAGGAATAAACAAGGGATTTTATATAGGCACAGGAGTGAGAGTGAAGAGTTGAGTCTGACATATTAATTTTGAGCCTGGATTACTGGGAGGATGGTGGTACACTCAAAAGTAATACAGAAATTTGGAAAGGGAGAGGATTTTAGGGGGAACGATGATGAATTTAGCTTTGAGTATGGTGAGACTGAGATATCTATAGCACATAGCTAAAATACCTAACATTTATATAGTGTGTACTATGTTCCAGGCATTACGCTAAGAGCTTTCCAATTATTTTCTCATTTGGTCCTCAAATAAGGTAGTTTACATCAGAACTTACTCTGATGAGGAAACTGAGGCAAGGAAATGATTAAGTGATTTTCCCAGAGCTAAACAGCTAGCAAGTGTCTGAGGCTAGATTTGAACCCACATCTTCCTTACTCTTGGCATGACACTCTATCCAAAGTACTACCTAACTGCCCAGTCTGGTTGGAAATGTCTAAAGGGGAATTGGAAATTTGCATGGAAAGGTCAAGAGAGAATTTAAGGCTGGAAAAAGTTGATCTAATAATCATCAGTTTAGGATGGTAATTGATATCATGGAAGATTATGAGATCACCAAGTGAAATTTTTAAAAAAGCAGAAGAGTCAAACAAGCTGCCCTTGGGCCACATGTAGCCCATAACAAGGAGAAATTCAGTCTGAAGCAGTTTAAAAGAGCAATTGGAAATATTTTAAGAAAATTAAATACGATAAAACAAATCATAACATTAATGTTTAATTACATTATAAAATTAGTATGTGGTTTTCTAAATAAATATATGCCCATAGTGATCACTGTGTACGGTTTAGTGGCCTCCCTTTTTATTTGAGTTTGACTCCACTGATATAGAGAGAAAAGAGAAGAAGACTTAAGATACTGCCTGGGTACACTCTTTGCCATCAGGGAGAGAGAGAGAGAGAGAGAGAGAGAGAGAGAGAGAGAGAGAGAGAGAGAGAGAGAGAGAGAGAGAGAGAGAGAGAGAGATGCTGCAAGTGTTTTTGTACGTATGACTTCTTTTCCTCTATCTTTAATCTTTTTGTGGGTATAGACCTAGTAGTGTTATCACTAAGGTAAAGGTTATGCTCAGTTTATGAGCTTTGGGGGCATAAATCAAAATTGCTCTCCAGAATGACTGACCAATTTACAACACAACTAGCAATGCATTAATGTATTGTTTTGTTTTTTTTCTTTTCCTCAAAGAACCTCTAGTATGCCATTTCCCCTATTTTATGAGTTTGGGGAACTTTGGGGGGGTGTGAAGTGATACCTTAGAGTTGTTTTAATTTGCATTTTTCTAAGTATTAGCACTTAAGAGCATTTTAAATATGGCTATTGATAGCACGGGCTTCTTCCTCTTTAACCTGTTTATTCATAGTCTTTGACCATTTATCAGACAACACTATTCTTATAAATTTAACTCAGTTCTAACTGTACAGATTTTGTCCTTGTTTACATGTTTCCATTTTAATTTTAGCTAAATGGATTTTCTTTGTGCAAAATCATCTTTATTTTTTGTCAATTTTATCTTCTGTAATTTTTACAATCTCTCTCTCTCTCTCTCCCTCCCTCTCTCTCTCTCTCCCTCCCTCTCTCTCTCTCTCTCTCTTTCTCTCTGTCACTCTTTCTGAAATCTCTGCTTTTCCATAGGTTTGATAGGTAATTTCTCCTCTAATTTGTTTATGGTGTCATTCTTTATGTCCATTCATGTACTTATTTAGAGCTTATCTTGGTATATGTCATGAGTTGTTGGTCTATACATAGTTTCTACCAGAATGATTTTTAGTTTTCTCAATTTTTTCTTAAATAATAAGTTTTTGCCCTAATACCTAGGATTTCTCCTTTATGTAACACTAGGCTACCATCTTCATGAAAGGCACTTTGGGAAAAAAAAAACAACTCTGCATTTCTTTATATTACTAATTTAGAACATATCTTCAATGTATATAAATCAGATGGTCATGAATATCAGAAGGGTTACTTCCCTTCCTCCCCTTTCCCATATGTGTTTTTCAGTTGTGCTTTTAGCCCCACAATGACTAAAATATTTTACAAAATTATACATGATTATTCCAGAAAAGTTACATTTAGAAAATTTCCAAGAAAAACTCAGTAGGCATGGATCTTGCCAACCAAGTAAGAAATTCAAATGAATGCCATAGTTGGTGCAGCTGCTGCTTGGCTGGTATGCTATATAGGGCAGTTTGTCTGGATTGAATGCATAACTTTGTCAGAGGATAAAACTGGATTCAATGGTCATGCAACACTGAAGATGCTGCTGGAGGGGAATACCTTGGCATATTCAGTAGCTTTCTCACCTGCCTAGCCTGGGAAGCCTGCAGAAATTTCTCAGGCAGCTGTGAAGGCTAATTTCAGCCATCTATCTAGCTTTGTCTTTACAGGCTTTTATGGCACATATTAACATAGTATGGAGGTACCTGGACAAAAATATTTAGAATATTAAGGTGATGAGGAGAATGCTCTCTCTCTCTCTCTCTCTCTCTCTCTCTCTCTCTCTCTCTCTCTCTATCTATCTATCTATCTCTCACTGGAATCATTGATAAAATTCAATGTGTCATAGATTCTGAGTTCAAAGGACTTTAGCCATCATTTTGGCTGATTTCTTTATTTTACCAATGAAGAAACTGAGGCCTAGAGATAATAAGTGACTCATCCAAGATCATACAGACAATAAGTGGAACAGCTGAAATGTGAACCTGGGTCATCTGATCCAGATGCCCTTCCTAATCCAGAGCCTTTTCTACCTTACTATATTATTTCACTAAGAAGGGAGAATTGATCACATGATGGGGTTAATATTGTTTCTTCCAGACTTTCAAAAAGCTTGCTTATTATTATTAATAATGGGCTCATATTTGAATCCTCATACCAAAAGTATATCAAAGAGTTACTTCATCATAATAATATTAATAAATATTGTATAATCATTGGAATTGACCTTCGTGGATGAGTTTAAAACATTAGAGAAGCTGAAGGGTATATTGCAAATAACATTAGATCTGGAATCAGAGGACCTGGGTTGGAATCAAGACTCACCGCCCAAGTAATGTAGACTTTTTATGCTCAGTTTCCTTCTCATTAAACTCAAAAGGTTAGATTTCATGATCAAAAATCCTTGCCAGTTTGAAATCTATGATCCCATGACTTTAAAGTCAGTTGTTCTTGAAATTGTATCCCGTACCATTTTCTTACTACTTGCACACAAATTCAGAATTGCCCCAAGCAAGGTGAACTTGATTTTTTCAGGTGCATCTCATTTATTTCATGTGTTCTCCAAGGCATCACTCTTTAATATAGCATTAAGATAGAGTGGTAAGAACTGGCATATGCATCATGAGGTAAGAGTTGAAGCAGGGAAGTTGGGCAAATCACTTAGTTTAATTGTCTATTGCATGAGGGGATTGAATTTGGTAATTCTGGTCTATTTCAGATCTAAAATTCTATTATTTTCTAGGGATTTGTCGACTATCTAACACTCTCCAAACATGGTAGAAGATAGAGAAGAGGATATGACTCTTGTTGTCAAAAACACTTTAATGTATTTGGGCCTATAACAACTCACATTTATACCACACTTTAGGGTTTACTAAGTGCTTTGCCCACAACTCTGTTAAAGAAGTAATATAAATCTGACCAATAATTTATAGGGGAAGAGAGTGCTGCAGTTGGGGGGGGGGCAGTCAACTGACTCTTAATAAGGTAATTATATGGATCAGGGATTTGGACCCAAGCATTCTAAACCAAGGCTAGTAATCTTTCCATTATATCACACTGTTTTGCTTATAAAAATGAAAAAAGAGAGAATTCTGGGAAGATGGCAGTGTAGGTCAGAAAATTCCAAGCTCTCAAGATTGTCCCTCACAAAAGAGTTGAAATAGCACCTTAAGGCAAACAAAGTGTGGGTAGAGACCAAGAAGAATAGGGGTACAACCAGGATCTTCTTGGCACAATTTGAGAAGATCCAAAGAAAAATCCCAGGAAAAGGTTTGGACCTTCTAAAGAGTAAACACCTCCAGGCAAGCGGCTTAAACAAGTAGCGGCAAGCCCTGGCATTAGTTGGTTTGAGAGGCCGCCTCAGCTCAAGCCACATGAACTTTTCATCCCCAGATAGTGAGGGGAGTTGGACATTTGGGCCCAGGAAAATTGAGGGAAATTCTGCTGATGAGGAACACCAGACCAAGCTGAGCTGCAAAGAGTGGTGGGGGCAAGAAGGAACCAGCACATGCTGGGGGAGCACAGAAGCAGTGGGGCAGAAATACCCTGGGTCTGGGCACTTACAGGATGTTGGACGTTTGGCTTTGGTTCCAGGAGTGAAGGGAGAACTGAAGATATAAGTCAAGAAGCACCATTTCCCGTACCCCAGGGCTAGAAGCGGTTACAAAAATCAAGTTATTACCACAAACAATGCACAGACAAAGCAGAAAGAATCCAACCACAGAAACCTGTATCTGGGATAGAGATGACTGGATTCATCTTCAGAAGAGGATACTGAAGTAAAGAAACCCCCAAAGAGTAATGTGAAATGGTCACCTGCCCAAAAAGAATTTATAGAAGATCTTAAAAAAGACTTTAAAAATCAAATGACAGAGATGGAAAAGCTAAAATAAATAAATAAAAATAATCCAAGAAAACTAAGATAGTTAAGACAGGAAAGTCAACCAATTAGAAAAGGAGATACAGAATCTTAAAGCGGAAAATGACAACTTGAAAATTAGAATTGGGCAAAGTGAAGCCAGTGAAATTATAAGAAGAGATCAAGAAGTAATTAAATAAAACATGAATAATGAAAAAAATAGAAGAGAAAGTGAAACATCTTAAAAGAAAAATAGATTTTGGAGACCAGATCAAGAAGAGAAAATATAAAAATGATTGGACTAACTGAAATTTATGATAAAAAAAGAATCTTAATAAAATAATAGAAGAAATAATTAAAGAAAATTATCCTGAAGCATTAGAACAAGACAGGGAAGAAGAAGTAGAAAAAAACTCCATCAATCACTACTTAAAAGAAATCCTATGAATAAAACTCATAAGAATATTATAGTCAAATCCTGAAACCCTCAGTTCAAGAATAAAATATTAAAAAACATCAAGATTAAAACAATGTAAATATGAGGGTGCCACAATTAGAATTACACAAGACCTAGCAGCAAAGACATTAAAGGACTGTAGGACTTGGAACACATATATATGAAAAAAATAGAAGTGCAAGAGACATGGGGCTGTGGCTGAAATAGCATACCCTGCTAATTTAAGTATTATCTTGAATGAAAAACAATGGACATTTGATAATGTCTTGATAATTTCAAGACTTTGTTAAAAAAAATCCTAAACTTAATAGAATATTTGACATACAAGAACCAACAGAAACATAACGTACATACCAAAGACTGACTATAAGGGATTCCTAAGGACAGACTGGTTACATTTTATATAAGGTAAAATGTAAAATGTATGTCTAAGATTCTTATTAATAATGGGTGAGCTCATAAGAAAGAGGGGGGTAAACCTGACTATGCAATGAATTTAAAAAGTACAGCAATTGAGAAACAGCTAAAAAGAGTAATTATTTTATGTAAATGAGGTACAAGAAGAAGAAGAAAGAATACAGAGGAATTAAATGGGTGAGGAAAGCTGGTAGTTCTGCTAACCTACTTTCACTGGGAATGAGTTTAAGAGGGATATGTATATAATATATATACATAATATATATTTATATAATTAAGAAGAGTATAAAAGTCTTCTAAATTTAGAAGGAATATATGGTAGAGGTATAGAGAGGGGAGAAAGGATAAGAGAGGGAATGTTAGAGGAAAGATGAGGGAATAGGTAAAAGGGGGTATAGAAGAGTGTTTAGATTAATGGGAATGGGAGGATAGGGGAGTGAAACAACAATATTGCTAGCAGCTGCTGTGGGGGTGAAAGACCGAACAAGACCAGAAACAAGAGCTTCCAGTACAGGTTCTTTGATCTGCTTTTCTATGAAAAGCATCTTAAAGGGGTTTACAATCTCACTTTAATCAAACATACATATATCATTCACTTAGTCCAGGGGGAAAAGCCAGCACCCTGAACTTCAGAGAGAATACAAATAGAAATTACAAACATACATTATACAAACAGACCAAATAACACAAACCAGTCTATCTATAGCAATATGTAATTGCCAGAGAAGCACCAGCATCTGGGTTTCTTCAAAGTCAGGGGTCTCCTTAATGGCCAGCCAGAGTCTCCACACCAACACTTTTCCAAGGACTGAGAGCCCCAAACAAGATGCTAAACTCTGAGTTTATATACCCTTCTTAGGGCCTGAAAGCTTCACACCTAATCAGCAAAAGGGTATGGGCCTGGGGCTTAGCACCTAGCAAGCTTTAATAAAAGGCACTTGATTACTTTAGCATTCTAAAAGAGAAAACAGTAAAAAAAAAAGCCCACCCTGCTTAACATTACAGGGAGGGATCCCTGCAGGTGGGTAGGCAAATAATAGGAGGGCAAGGTAGTGGGAAGAAGTACAGTAAAGAAATCAGGAGGGATAGGAAACAACACATATGCACAAATATAAAAAACAAAGATCAAGAGTAGAGTATGTTTGGGAAAGTGTATGTCTATATATGTATGTATATATGTATATGTGTATGCATACATCTATAGCTACAGGTGAACTTATCTAAACTTTATTGTAGCCCTTGGGGGTAGGGTGAGGGAGGGAAAAATAAAGAACAAAGGAAAAAAGTGCACAGCAGAGAACAAAAGAAAACTCACAAGGAAACAAAGAAAAGATGGACAATTCTCAACACAACATGTACTAGTTATCATACAGGCTTTCTTGAAATGAAAACATATTGTTATATATTTTGAATCCTCTCATGTTCTGCTATGCACATGACATGCTTTTTTCTTGCTTTGTATTTAAGTTTCAATATATATGTTTATGATATGTTTTGTTCCTTTTTTTCAATTCTGTATTTGTGTTCTGGCTCTTGAGTCTAAAATAAATTTAAATTAAAAAAAGAACAAATGGGAATTGGAAAAAAAGAAAACCAATTTTATTAAAGCTTAAAACTACAATAAGACTTTTTAACATCTTATACAGTGCTTTTTAAAAATCTATTTAATATTTTTAGTTTTCAGCACTGATTTTCACAAGAGTTTGAATTACCCACATTTTAGATGACTAAACATTCATAGATATTAAATGACTTACCCAGGGATACATATTTAGTAAATATCCCAAGTGAGATTTGAACCCAGGTTATGTTGACTCTAAGCATTATATTCAGTCAACTATACTACATGGTTTTCAAAAAAATATATAAACTATAGGAAAATAGTCATTCATGAAATGGTGAAGTGAGTGTTTTAAGAAAATCAATGCAATTTGAATTTATGGAGAGAATTTATTTTTCTTCCGTTTTACCTGCTCTGTTAATGGGAAATAAAGTTACCAGTTAAATCACATGTACAATCATATACATGACTTAACTTCTGCAGAATAGCAATGAATTGGAAATTCCGTGGAGTTAGACTTTTTTTTTAACCCATATGGGTCAAATTCAAATGAATGTAAACTTTTACTTATTAGATTGTATTATCATTGATTAAGTGTTCCACATCAACCTACGCTACACGAATATGTAAATGAGTTGGGATTTCATTGCCTGGGTAAACTCTTGGTATGACAACTCCTTCCTAAAATTCTGATGGTAACTTACTTATAATTTAAAAGTTCCAGTTCCAGTGTATTGCCAAAACCCATCAACATTAGCTGACTTAGGGGACTTCTGGGAGTCAAGATGGGGGAGTTAGCAAAAAAAAAAAATCACTGTCACTTGCCCTTACAGCTTTCTTTAAAAAAAATAGTGCCCCAGTAAAAATATCCTGGAGCAGTGGAGACAGTGGAAAGATATAGTAGAGCCACCCTTTACACTGGAAATTCGAAAATAAAACCAAATTACCTATATCTAAAACAAAGAGGAAATCAAAGCAATAATTAGGAGCTATTTTGTGGAACTGTATGCCAATGAACCTGACAATGACAGGTCAAGAATATGATGGGAATTAATGAAAAGAAATACAAGGGAAGGTGGCCTAACAGCAATCATCAAAACTACTTGGCACTATCAATCATCAAAACCACTACTTGGTGGATGAGTGGAGTAGATTCGGTAAACAAGACACAGTAGTCATTGACTATAGTAATCTACTGTTTGATAAAACCAAAGACTCCAGTTTGTTGCATAAAAACTTACTATTTGACAGAAACTGCTGGGAAAATCAGAAAATGGTACAGCAGAAACTAAGCATAAAACAGTACTTTATACTATATACCAAGATAAGGTCAAGATGGGTACATGATTTAGACATAAATTTTGATAGTATAAGCACATTCAGAAAGCAAGGAATAGTTTACCTGTTAGATCTATGGAGAATGGAAGAATTTATGGCCAAAGAAGAGGAAGAGGACATTATGAAATGCAAAATGGATAATTTTGATTACATTAAATTAAAAAGGTTTTGCACAAACAAAGCCAATGAAACCAAGATTAGAAGGGAAGCAGAAATCAGGGAAACAATTTTCTTAGCTAGCATCTCTGATAAAGACTTCATTTCTAAAATATATAGAAAACTGAGTCAAACTTATAAGAATAAAAGTCATTCCCCCAATTGATAAATGGTCAAAGGAAATGAACAGTCAGTTTTTAGAGGAAGAAATGAAAGCTATCTATACTCATATAAAAAATGCTTTAAAATCACTATTGATTAGAGAAATGCAAATTAAAATGATTCTGAGATACCACATCACACCTGTTATATTGGCTAACATGACAAAACAGGAAAATGATAAATGTTGGAGAAGATGTGGGAAAATTGGAACACTAATGCATTGCTGGTAGAGTTGTGAACTGATCCAACCATTCTGGTGAGCAATTTTGAATTATGCCCAAAAGGCTACAAAACTGAGTATACCCTTTGATCCAACAATACCACTATTAGATCTATGTGCCAAAGAGATCATAAAAAAGGGAAAACGACCCACAAGTACAAAACAATTTATAGCAGTGGCCAAGAATTGGAAATCAAGGGGATGCCCATCAATTGGGGAATAGTTGAACAAATTGTGGTATATGAATGCAATGGAATACTGTTGTTCCATAAGAATGACGAGCAGGCAGATATCAGAAAAAAGCTTGGAAAGACTTGCACAAACTCATGCTGAGTGAATCGAGCATGTTGTACACAGTAAGACCAACATTTTACGATGACCAAATTTGATAGACTTTGCTCCTCTCAGCAATGCAATGATCCAAGATAATTCCACAAGACTCATAATAGGAAATGCTATCCACATCCTCAGAAAGAACTGTGGAGTCTGAATGCAGATTGAAGCATACCATTTGCTTTTTTTTGTTCCTTCTTTCTCATGGTTTTTCCCTTTTGTTCTGATTCTTCCTTCATAACCTGACTAATGTGAAATATGTTTAAGATGAGTGTACATGTATAGCCTATAACAGATTGCATGCCATCTTGGGGAAGGGGGAGAAGAGCAATGGGGGAAATTTACAAATCAAAATCTTATTATAATGAATGGTGAAAGCTAAAACTAAATAAATGAATTTTAAAAATCAAAAAGAAATTATTTTTAAAAAACACTGATTTAGCCATAGTCACAAAAATGTTGAAGAGCCAGGATTTAAATCAATTTATTTCTGAATCCAAGCCCAGCACTCTATCCAAGAAACGGTGCTGCCTTTCTCCTCTACTCTAACATGGAAAATTGAGTGCACATTTGTTTACTTTTAAATGTACTTAAGTACACACATTATTCTGTGATTTTGAATAATGAATAAGATATGTATAATTTTATTAGACAATTTTGTTTTGCATATTGTGTAGGCACTGTTTCCTTGATAACTTGCCCTGTGCCTCCTTCACTTCAAGTATAGAAGGCCACTCTTAGGTACACAGCTGTGCTGAAAGCTCCAGGTCTTTATTTAAGGTGTGCTAGACAGGCTGAATGAGATGGATTTTTATCTCCAAATGGGATCTTGATAACTAATAAGTCTAACCTTTCCTGGTGGATGTATGAAGTTAAAGGTACTAATTGATCATGTTGGCACTAAGGTGTTGTTCATTCTGCAAAAGGCCAAGTTAATTCAAATTGATGTGATTCAAATTCAGCTTAATCAGCTACTAGACAGCCTGTGGTTTCATTCCCAATTATACTACTATTCTCTATCACCTATCTTTGGCCTATAGGCTTATAAAAGGGCTTACTCACATCCTGTGTACCCCTCACATTCACAAACATACATATCTAGATACCTACATACATTACACACACACACACACACACACACACACACACACACACACACACAGACACACACTCCTTAAATAAATCAGCATCGTTTACATATCTCACCATATTAGTACAATTGGTCTGAAGATGGACTTTGACCTTTTTTTAGTGGGGAGGGCTCACTTCTTGGTTCCGTTTTCTCTGAGAAAGTCAGATTGTGTAGATTATAGAGAAATTCATTAACCTTGGACATTTTATTTATTTGAATGATAGGCTGCTGTAATGGAAGAAAATGAAACAGTTGTAATTTATTTTGCTCTGATTTTAAGTTATTAAATTAAATGTAGTATAATTATAGATACTAATAAGAATATCAGTTATTATCATGGAGTTTAACATTGAATGACAATTGAGAAATCCATTTTGAAGACATAAGTATAGGATTTTGAAAATGTAACTAATTTGTCATTATTGACAATTAAGAATAACTGTTTTGTGATATAGGCAATTTGGAATATACTTGATTTCGATATTGCATATTCCTATGGAAATCTTCATTAAACTATTTTTCAGAAATCCATCTACGACATCTCATTGAATTATTTCTTTTTCTCTGACTTTAAATTTTCCTAGTTTTTTTTTTTAAAGGGAATGGGTTGACATGGAAAGGATGAATTTTTATGAATATATGTGAGCTATGTCATTTAGAATGTTAGATCATTATTGTGATTGTTGAAAAAAATGACATTAATGTAGCAATAAGGAGGAACAACCCTCCTTTTCTTCTTTTGTTTTAGATGTCCAGAGGCCAGGCTAAAAAAGGTAATTATTTCATTCATACAAATGGACTTCAGGAATTAAAAGAAGAAAATGAATATTCCTGAAGTGATTGAAAAGTAATATGTTTGTGGAACTTGCTTTATGTGTGCCTACATCCCCTAATATGGAGGCACCCTAATTATGAAAGGAGATGTTCTACATTATCTTACCACTGGAGGAACCTCCTTTGATAGGCTTTGTCTTTCTTCAATCATTTTTTGCCCTTCCTTTTCCAAGCTGTTCACTCTTTTCTGCATACTTCTCATTTCTTTTTTTCCAATTTTCTTCTACTTCTCTTGCTTCACTTTTAAAATCTCTTTTGAGCTCTTCCAAGAAGGCTTTTTGGGCTCAGGACCAATTCGTCATGTTGTTAAATTGAGAGGGTCTCACTTTCTTTCCTGCATTGTCTTTTGTACTTTGTGTGCAGATGGTAAAAAAGTCTTGTTTCTTCTCACTCCTTGACAGTATTATAATCAGTTTTTTTTTCTTTCCTCTATATTGTGTCTGTGGGGATTATTTTTGATAGATAATTTTCCTTCAAAGTGTATACACACATATTTTTTCTGGTTATTGAGTAATTGATTTCATTGGAAAAAATAAAAATGTGAGGATGGAATTTTGCAGACAGAACAAGTGTTAATCAATACTTTTTTCTCACATTCCATTCTTGTATTCACCTAGCATATTGCCACATACACAAACGGGATTTAATAAGGATTTTATGGATGAATACATGAAGAAATAAAGGGATGATTTAAGGGACATTTAGAGTGCTATATGTGAAATTTCATTGGCTTGGGGAAGTCCCAGTATAGACAATGTGTTTAATGATGCAGATCTATGACTTCTATATTAGATTCATAACTTGCATGAAATTTATAGTCATAGTGTATTGTCCCAGACAGTGAGAGATTAGATGATTTGTACGGAGTCATATAGTGTGTATCAGAGATGGTCCGAATTCAAGTACTCCCAAGATGAGTCTTTTATCCACTGTGCTACTCTGAATATCACTGAATGCTATGAACTGGTAATTTTCATACAGAGGTATTTGATAATCATCTTGTAATATTTATCATCTTTCTTTTATTCTCTAACTTTTCATAATCCCTTGAAGCTAATTCATTCTTTTTCTGAGAGTGCTTTGCAAACACTTTTATGTCAATCTTCATCCTAATAGGGAGTCAGAGTATTAATTAACTGGAAAAATAGGGAATCTAGTCAAATCATTAGTAATTAATTGCATGTGATGAACAAATGAAAAAATACATAATGTATGGAGCATATAAACATGAAAATCAATTTTAAAACAACGGCAGTCAAATCCAATAATATTAGAGGCTACTTTATAAAAGTGACAGAGGCAAAACTACAGTTTATAAATAATTTCAAATAATATAAAGTAATTGCATAACTATATCTGAGAAAAATGTGAGAGAGAACTATTTCATTTTACATAAATTAAAAGGAAAATTCACTATTTCACATTTATATGAAGAAAATGGAGAGAAAAATGTTTATTTTTTTCTGAACTGGTCTGATATTTCAATATTTCATTGACTTTTGTCAGGGAACATAAACTAAAAATAAAAGTATGCCTAGAATGACCTTGGAAAAACAGATAATAGGCTAGATTTCAAGTGTGTTTTAATGGAATGATAAAGACACAGACAAAGAAGGAAGAAGAAAAAGGAAGAGAGGGAGAGAAGGAGGAGAAAAGGAGGGAGAGCTGGAGGAGAATGGAAGGCCAAAGGGAAGTGGGAAGGGGAAATTCAAAACATAACATTGAGCCTATTAAAATTAATGATTTCAAAGATGTTGGGGAGAAGTCAGAAAGTTGCCTGAGCTCTCCCCAGTTTCCCTCAGAAGTAGTGTTAAATCAAGCCTATGAACAGATTCTGGAGCAACAGAACCTACAAAAAGGTGTAGTAAAACAATTTTATAGCTTAAGATAACTTAGAATGACTTCAGGAAAAGTCTGTCTCAATTGAATAAAAGAGAAGTACAGCCCAGAACAGACAGTGTCCCATCAAGCCAGCAAAAGGCTCTTAGCCACAGCAATGATAGCAACCAAAGCCGCTTTCCCTGCTCATCAGGCCAGCAGCACAATAGGCCAGGTGCAAGGCCTCCAGAACCAGTGCAGAAGACAAATTACCAGCTCCTTAACCCAGGCAAAAACAGGCACAAATATGGCAGGCCACTGTAGCACAGTAAGTCAGCCACCAGCATCCGAGGCCCTGGAGCAGATCACTAGTGACCAGACACCTGGTTCCCAGTACAAGAAGCTGGGGACAGTGCTTCCTGTGACCCATGAGCAGAGCTCAATTTTAAAAACCACAAAATAAGCAAAAAAATTATCAAGAAACAGAAAAGGAGGCTTAAGCATAAAAAAGCTACTATGGTGACAGGGAAGATCAAAACACAAACTTAGAAGAGGACAATGTTGTCAATATGCCAACATGCAAAACCTCAGAGGGGAATATGATGAATTCCTCTCAAGTTCAAAAAGCCTTCTTGGAAAAGCTGAAAAAGGATTTTAAAAGTCAAATAAGAGAAGTAGAAGAAAATTGGAAAAAAAAGAAATAAGAGGTATGGAAGAAAGAATTTGGAAAAGTAAGGGCAAAAAATGACATAAGAAAACAATTCCTTAAAAACTATAATTGGCCAAATAAAAAAAAATCTGTTAAAGAAAACAAATCCCTAGAAAGTAGAATTGGGCAAATGGAAAAAGGGGTAAAAAAAGATAACTGAAAAAATAGTTCTTTGAGGAAAAACATTTTATAAAAAGAAATTTACAAAGATTTAGATTGAAAGATTGAACTAAAATATTTCATGCTATCCTAAAAAATGCTGAAGCAGCATCAGTTATGAAAATATTTCAACAGTAAAGCATCAAGAGGGATAAATGTGGAAATGATATTATATTCAATGATACAGAAAATAATCCTTTAAAAATTAGAATTGTGTAAGTGGAATCTAATGACTCTATGAGATACCAAGAACCAGTTAAAATCAAAAGAAAAAAGAGAAAAAAGTGTAAAATACCACACTGGAAAAAAACAATTGGCCTGGAAAATAGGACCAGGAGAGATAATTTAAGAAGTCCTGGACTACCTGAAAGACATGATCAAAAAAAGAGACTGGGCAGCATCTTTCTAGAAATAACCAAGGGAAACTGCCCTAATATTCTAGAACCAGAATAGTCATTGAAAGAATCGACCAATTATCTCCAGAAAGAGATCCCAAATGTAAACTCCAAGAAATATTGTAGACAAATTTCACAATTATCAGGTCGAGGAGAAAATACTACAAGAAGCCAGAAAGAAAACTTCAAATATCAAGGAACCACACTTAAGGATTACACAGGACTGAGAGGATCAGAGGGCTTGGAATATGAAATTCTGGAAAGCAAAGACCTTGGATTATAACCAGCAAAATCGAGCATATTCTTTAAGAGAAAAAAAATGGATATTCAATGAAATAGGGCACTTTTAAATGTTCATGATGAAAAGACTAGAGCTGAACAGAAAATTATATCTTCAAATACAAGAATCAAGAGAAGCATAAAAAGGTAAATGGGAAAGAAAAAAGTAATGTTATAAATTAAGGTTGAACTGTTTATATCCCGATAAGGGAAGATGATATGTGTAACTCTTGAGAATTATCTTTATTGGGGCAGTTAGAAGTGTTATACATAGGCAGGGGTATGGTTATAAGATGATTTTGATGTGATATAAAAATAAGAGTTGAAAAAAGGATTGTACTGGGAGAAAAGGAAAAGGGGAGGCAGAATGGGATAAATTACATTATATGAAGAAGTGAAAATGACCTATTAAAGTAGACAGAAAGAAGGGGCTAGGTGAGCATAGTTTGAAACTTACTCTCATCAGATTTGGCTCAAACAGGGTTGACTATAGAAATGTATCTTAAACTAGTGGGGAGAAAGGGAAAGAAAAAGGAGAGGGGCTGATAGAAGGGAGGACAGATTGAGGCAGACAATGGTCAAAAGGACAACAGTAGTGAGGAGGGACAGGGTGAAAAGAGAGAGAAAGTATAAATGGGAGGGGGTAGGATAGAGGGAAATACACAGTTATTCATCATAAATGTGAATGTGAAGGGCATGAACTCTCCAATAAAAAGGAAGCAGATAGTAGAGGGGATTAAAAACCAGGATCCTACAATATGTTGTTTAAAAGAAACACATTTGAAGCAGATAGATACAGAGTAAAGGTAAAAGGGTAGAACAAAGTCTATTATGCTTTATCTGACATAAAAGAGGAAGGGGTGGCAATCCCAAACTCAGACAAAGCAACAGCAAAAATAGATCTGATTAAAAGAGGAAACTACATCTTGCTCAAAGGGACCATAGACAATGAAACAATATCACTACTAAACATATATGCACCAAGTGGTACAGTATTCAGATTCTTAGAGGAGAAGTTAAGTGAGTTACAGGAAGAAATAGAGAGCAAAACTTTACTAGTGGGAGACCTCAACCTCCCCTCTCCGTACTAGATAAATCTAATTACAGAGTAAAGAAAAAAGAAGTTAAGGAAGTGAATAGAATTTGAGAAAAGTTAGATAGAGATATTTAGAGAAAATAGAATGGAGATAGAAATAAATATACTTTTTTTCTCAGAGGTACATGGCTCCTACAAAAAATGACCATAAAAACCTCACAATCAAAGGCATAAAAGCAGAAATATTAAATGCATGTTTTTTGGATCTTGAAATATTAAAAAACCAACCCCCTCAACAAAAAACAACTTGTAATAAAGGGCCATGGAAAGATAGACTAAAAATAATTGGAAACAAAATATTCTAATATTAAAGATTAGACAAATCATAGAAAAGATCAATAATTTCATCAAAGAGAATTATAATAATGAACAACATACCAAAATTTATGGGATGGAGCCAAAAACCTGTCTTAGGGGATAATTTTTGTCTCTAAACATTTACATGAATAAAATAGAAAAGGAGAAGATAAATGAATTGGGAATGCAACTTTAGAAAGCAAAAAAAAATTAAAAATGCACAATTAAATAAAAATTTGAAATTCTAAAACATAAAAGGAGAGATTAACAGAATTGAAAGTATGAAAAATATAGAATTAACAAACAATATTGAGAGCTGAAATTCTGAACAAGCCAATAAAAGAGATAAACTTTAGATTAGTTTTAGTTCTAAAAAAGAAAGAAGAAAACCAAATTGCCAGTATGAAAAATGAAAAGGGTAAATTCACCAGAAATGAAAAAAAATTAAAGCAATAATTAGGAACTATTTTGCCCAATTGTATGCCAATAAATCTGACAATCTAAGTGAAATGGATGAATATTTACATACATATATATGTATGTATATATGTGTGTGTGTGTGTGTGTGTGTGTGTGTGTGTGTGTGTGTATTGCCCAGATTAACAGGAGAGGAAATAAAATCTTTAAATAGCCCCATTTTGGAAAAAGAAATTAAACAAGATATCAATGAGTTCCCTAAGAAAACAATTATCTAGTGTCAGATGGCTTTACAAGTGAATTCTACCAAGCATTTAAAGAACAATTTATTCCTGTACTACATAAATGATTTGGGAAAAGAGACAAAGAAGGAGTCCTACTAAATTCTTTTTTATGACACAAATATAGTGCTGATATCTAAACCAGGAAGAGCTAAAAGAAAAAAAATAAAATTATAGACCAATTTCCATAATGAAAAGTAATGCAAAATCTTTAAATAAAATATTAGCAAAGAGAATGTGCAGTTTATCATGAGGATAATACACTATGACAGTGAGATTTATATCATGTATGCAGAACTGGTTCAATATCAGGGTAACTCAGAAATCATATAATTATCTCAATAGATGCAGAAAAAGTTTTTTGGCAAAATACAGCATATATTCCTATTAAAATATTAGAGAACATGGAAATAATTGGAGTTTTCCTTAAAAATAATAAGTATTACATATTTAAAACCATCAGCATACATTATATGTAATGAGCATAAGCTTCCAGCTTTCCCAATAAGATCAGGGTGAAACAAGGATGCCCATTATCACCATTATCATTCAATATAATACTAGAAATTTTAGATTAACCAATAAGTGAAGGAAAATAAATTGAAAAAATCAGCCAAGGCAATGATGAAACAAAACAATTGCTCTTGCAAATGATGTGACAATATACTTAGGGAACTGGAGGAAGCACCGAGAAAACTATATGAAACAATAAAGAACTTTAGCAAAGTTGTAGGATATAAAATAAACCTGACATTCCTATTATAGTAGCAATTTAGATTTGAAGATCTTTCCCACCCATTAATAGGCCAAGTAACCTGCTTACATCACAGGAAGCCTAAGTCACATGTGGCGGGAGGAGCATCCTGACAGGAAAAAGAAGTTATGTCATAGGAAATGCTGGGGAGAGAGAGAGAGCAGTTATGGCTGCTGATGACCACCATCGTGATGGTTAGAACTGAACAAGCTGACTTAGCTGTACTGTGAGTTTGTTTTTGGGGAAGACTCCAGCAGGGGGTCAGAGCAGTTTTAGGATGGCGAGGCTCCATTTTGTGATATTGTGTATTGAATGTTTTACTGCTCTGATAGATTGGGTAAATGGCTTGTGGGATATGGTTCTTTGGTATCTGAATAAATGGTTTACCTCTTCTACCTTCTATGTGGAGAGTCTTGTATACATTGCAATACAGAACTAGAGAGACATCTTGACAATTATCATCTACATTGTTATTATTGCCTCATTGACACACCTATATGTTACCAACAAAGCCCAACAGCAAGAGATACAAATTCCATTTAAAGTAACTGTAGACTACAGAAAATATTTGGGACTCTACCTGCCAAGACAAGCTCAGGAAGTGTATGAACTTAATTACAAAACACTTTTCACACAAATAAATCTAGAGCTAAATAATTGGGAAATAAATCAATTGCTAATGGATAGGCTGAGCTAATATAATGACAATGAAAATTCTACCTAAATTAATTTACTTATTCAGTGCCATAACAACAAAATTACCAAAAAAAATTATATAGCTAAAAATAATAGCATAAGTCATCTGGAAGAACAAAAGGTCCAGAATATCAAGGGAATTAACAAAAAAAAATACAAAGGAAGGTGACCTAACTGTACAAGATCTAAAACTCTATTACAAAGCAGTAATCATCAAAATTATTTGTTACTGGCTAAGAAATAGAGTGGTGATCAGTGGAATGAATTAGATACACAAGAAATAGTACTGAATGACTATAGTAATCTACTGTTTGATAAATGCAAAGACTCCAAATTCTTAGATAAGAACTCACTACTTGACAATAACTGCTTGGAAAACCAGAAAATAGTATGGTGGAAACTAGTCATAGACCAGCCTCTCACACCATATACCAAGATAAGTTCAAAATGGGTACACAGATTAGACATAAAGAGTGATACCATAAGGAAAATAGGAGAGCAAGGAATGGTTTACTTGTCAGCTCTGTGGAGAAGGGAACAACATATGACCAAACAAGAGCCAGAGGACATTATGAAATGCAATGTGAATAATTTTGATTACATCATATCAAAAATCTCTTGCACAAGCAAAGCCAATGAAACCAAAATTTGAAGGAAAGCAAAAAACTTGGAAAAAATTTTATACCCTGTGGTTTCTCATAAATGCCTCATTTCTAAAATATATAGAGAACTGAATCAAGTTTATAAGAATACAAGTCATTCCCCAATTGATAAAGGGTAAAAGAATATGAACAGGCACTTTTCAGATAAAGATGTTAAAGTTATCTATAGTCACATAAAAATGTTTTAAATCACTATTGATTAGAGAAATGTAAATTAAAGCAACTCTGAGGTATCACATCACACCTATCAATATTGGCTAACATGACAAAACAGGAAAATGATAAGTATTGGAGAAGTGGGAAAATTAGAACACTAATGCATTTTTGGTGGAGTTGTGAAATGATCCAACCATTTTGGTGAGTAATCTGCAATCACGCCCAAAGAGCATTCAAACTTTGCATAACTTTTGATCCAGCAATACCACTACTCTGTCTGTATCCCAAAGAGATCATCAAAAGGGAACAGGACCCAAATGCACAAAAATATTTATAGCAATTCTTTTTTTCTGGTAGTCCAGAATTGGAAATTGAGAGAATGCACATCATCTGGGGAATGGCTAAACAAGTTCTGGTATATGAATGCAATGGAGTACTATTGTTCTATAAGAAATAATGGGTAGAGAGATTTCAGGGTTTACAAGTGATTTTTTATCAAACATTGCAATATTCAATCAAGTATTCATCAAAATAGGAAAAGAAGAGGTCCTGCTAAATTACTTCTCTTGTATATAGTCTTGATACCCTAACCAGAAGTTGATGACACAGAAAAAAAATGAAATTATAGACTACAATTTCTAATTAATTTTGAAACAAAATTAATTTATATAATGCATATATATGTTAATAAAGCAGCTCTAGAAACACAAATATATTACAACTTCTAATAGAATAGAATTTATGCCAAAATTTAATTTATTTAAATATTAGAAAAGCAAGAAATCTATTATACAACCAAAAAATTGAACATATAAGACAAATTTGATGACTGAACAAAATAGAATGATTATATCAATTGATGTAGAAAAAAAAAGAATTTACACTTTAAAAAAAATTCCCTTTAAAATTCTAGGAATAAATAGACCTTTACTTGACAAGGTAATTAGTATCTATATAAAATCAAGAACCAGCATTACCCGTAAGGGAACTAATTTAGACAGTTTTTCCAATATGATCAAGGGTAAACAGTACTTTTAATAACTAATATCATCATTCATACTTAACATAGTACTAGACTATGTCAAGTAGATAAGACAAAGCTACCAAGAGAAGCTTAAGTGAAGAGGAAAGAAAATTATTGCTTTTTTTGCACATGATCTGATGGTTTAAATGATTACATTAGTGTGTCAAAAAAAGGTAGATAATTAAAAATTCAGCAAAGTAGTAAAATATAAACTAAATTCATATGAATCATGGATAATTCTCAGTATTACCAACTAAACTAATTTAAAAGGGATAGAAATAAATTCCATTTAAAGTGAACAAAATGTTTATGTGTATAGGTACACATATATACATACATGCATATATATATATACTCATATACACACACATATACACACATTCTCTCTTGTTCTCTTTCTCTCTAACTCTTTGTGTTTCTCTATATCTTTCTCTGATTCTCAGTTTCTGAGTCTTTCTCTCCTCTCTACTCCCTTTCCTCCTGTGAAATAGGCACTTATCTACATTTTAAAACTGAAGGAACTGATGCCAATAGACATGAGATATCAGCTATACAGGTCAATATGGTCCCATGCTTCTAATTTTTTTCTCAGCAGAAATACGCTTTCCATATTTCCTTATATTTATGGAGTCTTTCAAAAATTGAGATTCTTTGAAATTCAGTCTCCAAGTGTTTTTAAAGTCAGTTTGCTTCCTCCAGAATTCTCTATGTATATGTTCTGGTCTAGATACTCTTCTTGCTTTATTTTCTCGAATGCCACTGGTACTTCCACATGTGATACATGGGATATAGAAGAAGAGTCCTAATGTGAGAATTCTAGTGCCATTGCCAATGGAAATATGTTGCCATGAAGATGCTGGCATATCTTTTTTATTTTATGGCTGCTGGTTATCCCCTTTCCAACTAAAGCTCTCTAGGCGATCTGTCTTAGCTAGGTCTCAAGCCAAACCTTTTAAAATTTTTTTTAATTGGCTCATTTCTTTCTTAGCTTCTTTTTACTGTTTTCTATGGTGATAGAGAAACATCCCGTTCTAATGTCTTCTGCACTGTGGAGGTGATCCTGGGTTTCAGAAAGCTATGCTAGCGAAAGTGTAATCTGGGAGTTTCTGCTAAGTGGGAAAGGCTTCAAGTACGGTTCCAGAAAAGAGCTCTATATCTTACCCAAGCACCAGATCAACTATGCTGAGAGATACTTACCACCAGAAAGTTGGCCATGAAATAAGAAATTATAGGGCTTTGGTGAATCATGAAATAGATACAAATAAAGACTTTTACATCTCTGGAAAAAATGGTAGTATCAAATTCAATAATTTTTTAAAAATATTCTTCAGACAGTAAAGTGTTTAAGTATAACGGATTCTTATTTTTGTAATTTTTGGTAAGAAATATAATGGAAGATATTAAGAACAAGATACTTAAATAATAAGGAAAGAATTTAATAGGTGGATTTTAAATATGAAATATTTGCCCAATGGCAATGAGGAATTGACATGTAACACATTGACTTGCTCCTAAAAGAAAGGGTTGTCTGACTATGTTGGTATCTTTGAGGAGTATCAAAAACTTAGCTCAGTTCCTACATAGAACTGGTCCTTTAACATGCTGTATATTAATAATATAACAGATGCCTTAAAATGAAACTACAGAAATAGTTGTATTCAGCAGTGCTGCAACTATTAACATTAAGAAAGTAATTGAACAGGGAAGCATATGTTTCCTAAATGCATTCACCACTTTTATGCAGAATGTCCTGTTTAAAGCCCATTTGGAAGAAGGACTCTAGTAATAATGATATTCTCCTAATGCTCTTTCCATGAATTGTAGTCTATGATTGCATCACTTCCTACAATACTGTTCTGAGCATGAAATCCTCATTCATGCAAAAAGAGATTAGTCTAGCAGTTTACAAAGGATAAAACAAGTGAATGAAGAATATATATTGTCGAAATATTGTCATGCAGATACTTACATGAGCCATCTTTTGCAAATCTTCCTTAGTGAGACCCTGAGATCAGATCAGAATTGAGTATGGTGAGAAGGGTGGTCTATTGTATTTTGAAATTATTTATTGCATTAATGATTACAAGCTACTCTCTGCCGCTACAACCATTTTATCTATTAGCAGGGATATGATAGAGCCTGAAATCACAGACCACAAAATCTCAGAAGATCCAAAATTGCTGGCAATTCAAAGGTAATGAATGAATATACAAATGGTGAATATAAACAATACATAGCACATTATAAGACATAACTTGAATATGAGACATGTCATAAAAGATACCATGAATTGTATGAATGGCTCAAAATTTGGATGGTCATAATATGAGATGGAGTTACAACAGATATATTCATTCAACTTTATAATATTCATAAAAATAGTGGAATTTCTCAGAGAAAAGTCTCAAGGACATTGTATAGGTCTTTTATTGAGAATTTGAGAAGGATATAGACGTGAAATTCACAGGACTAGAAGACTCATGAAATAGTATGTGTCCAAAATAATAATCTGCTTGCCAGTATTCTTGTGATTAATCTCTGTACATATCTATTGAATCCTAAGAAAATAGTCATATTCTATATTTTGTTCTATTCTCAAAACCTTTTCAGTGTCATAGGACATGCCAAATCTTGTGATTCTATTAATTCTGTAACATAGTCTCAAGAACCCAGATTTCTCACCATTTAATAATGAGGAATCAGAGGAAGGCTTTTGTGGATAATCTTTCATGCTTAATTTCATTAAATTACACTGAAATGACTGTAAAAATGGATAGTTCTGTTCATTTTATACTAAATACTTTAGTACTCCAAGGACTTAGTGATTTTTTTGGATATGTGTATTCACTTCAGTGATGCATGTCACAACTCATTGATGCCTATGCATCATAATCAATTCTTGTCCATGCTCGCCATAAGGACAGCTAATAAATGTGGCTAGACATATACTTCTAGATTTGGGACATTTAGGAAAGTCTATGAGTTTTTTTTTTCCTACTATTGAGCCTAGAGCTTGAAAATATTGTTATTTAGATATTATCCAAATAATTTTAAACGTTCATCTTTATTTGTCAAAAAATTAAAGAGTTTAATTTACACTATTAAAATCTTTTAAAAGTGGATTTGAAAGATGATTCTTTTTATCCAACAGAAAAAAGTAACTTTCCCCCCTAAAGTAATCTTATATCCTTATAAGAATGAGGAAATGGACGTGTTTCTAAATAAGCAAACAAGAAACCTCATATGTTCTCATTTGAACTCTGTTCAGCATATAATAACTACATATTTGAAAAAGAAATCAGTACCAATCTAGAGGAATTTTAAAATTGTACTTTGCCTGGAAAGGGAGATATTTAAGAAGCCAGACACAACAGGATGTGAATTATAGTGTTATAATTCACACCTTTTTCATTGTTAGATATGAGACTGCATTCTGAGCTCCATTAAATGCACAATGTGTGAATTATTACCCCATAATTCACATTGTCAGATACTTGATTATGCTCATAAACAAGTCCTTTATCCAAATATTATTTTATTAAAAAATTGTAAAGGTTTTGATATATATTTTAGAAGGATTAATGAGGGAAAATGAATGAGAATAAGATCAAACAATCTTCATTTTTAAATACAATATTTTTATAGATAAAAAGTAAAACATAATGTGCTTTATACTTTCTCTTTATTGATTTGGGGGCATGTTCCCAGTTTAACAACAAAGTCAGCTTAACTAGCCTAGAGTATGTGACCTCCCATCAGAATTTTCTTTCCTGAATCTCCTCCCCTGCTATGTCTCTTAATAATACTTCAGAGCCAGCTGACCCTTCTGAAGTTTTGTGACTGCTTTTGTAAAGGCTTCTGGTTTAGTTCCTCAGCACAAGAAAATCACCAAAGTAGCCCAGCATGTTTCTGAAGTGCTCTAGATAGTCTGGAGCTAAATCCAGTGTTTGCTTTTGAAGCTGGATTGTCTGTCAAGTACTCTGAGCTGTGGGTGGCCAACCTCCACTGGAAATGTAGCTTTTGCTCTAAGCTGGCCATTAGTCCACAGCAGTTCTTGTTGGGTAGTTAGTCTGCTTTCAAATACAGATTTGCATCTGATGAACTAAATTTGTAGTAATGACAGCCCTCTTAAATGTAGTTCATGTTTAGAAAGTTGGAACTTCCGGGAGCCATGACGGTAGGAAAAAAACCATAAAGGCTCTCACTCCTCCCTCGTTGACCTTGAAAAACCTACAGAATATTGCCCCAGGAAAAATCCTGTAATAGTGAAACCTAGAGGTATAACAGTCATTTAGCTTGGGAAGCTAGGGAGATCAAAGGGAAGTATCCCTCCTGTG
Organism: Trichosurus vulpecula; assembly: GCF_011100635.1. Classification (NCBI taxonomy): domain Eukaryota; kingdom Metazoa; phylum Chordata; class Mammalia; order Diprotodontia; family Phalangeridae; genus Trichosurus; species Trichosurus vulpecula. Next base: position 122,382,871 of record NC_050578.1, on the reverse strand, counting down.
GTGGCTAAAGGGGTCCAGAACAGGACCAGAGGTGTTCCAGCAAGCCCCACCTCAGTAGACCAATAGGAGATCCTGAGCCTCAGAGGGGTGGAGCTGGCAAGCACCAATGCCAGGACCCCAGGCATGCCTCTGCACAGCCAGGGGAATCTGAAGACACCAGCCAGGGTGTTCCTGAGCCCTAGAGGAGAAGGTGACCTCCAGTGGCCAGACCACCCCTCCCCCACATCACACAATACAAGCTTCAGTGTAACCCCAGGGAAACTCAGAAAAACCAAGCCTCCACACACAACAGCCAGATCCAGAGGCCACAGCACACAAAGCCAGTAACCAGGGCACTAGCTCCCACCACGAGGAATGGGACAGAACCCTCTGTGCCCCAGAAACAGAGATCCACTTTAAAAGCCAGGAAAAAAGGTAATCACCATGAGTAAAAAGCAAAGTAGAAAAGTAACAATCATAAAATCTTACTATGGGAACAGAGAAGATCAAAATACAAATTCAAAAGAAGACAGCTTTGTCACAAAACCCACATCTGAAACCTCAAAAGGGAATACGAACTGGTCTCAAGCCCAAAAAGAATTCTTTGAAGAGATCAAGAAGGAATTTAAGAGCCAAATTAGAGAGGTAGAAGAAAAATTGACCAATGATTTTAAAAATATAATTGACAAAATGAAAGAAATCACTGAAGAGAACAACTTCTTAAAAAGTAAAATTGGCCAAATGGAGAAAATAACTCCTTGAAAAGAAAAAGTGGCCGAATGGAAAAGAAAGTACAAAGGCTAAAGGAAGAAAAAAATTCATTAAAAATTAGAATCGGGCAAGTAGAAGCTAATGACTCTATGAGGTATCAAGAATCAGTCAAACAAAATCTAAAGAATGAAAAAATAAAAGAAAATGTAAACTATCTCATCTGAAAAACAACTTACCTAAAAAAGACATCCTGGAGAGAAAAATCTAAGAATTATTGGTCTACCAGAAAGTTGTGATGAAAAAAAAAAGAGCCTGGAGAGTATCTTCCAAGAAATCATCAAGGAAAATTGACCTGAGGTCCTAGAATGAGGGCAAAATCATCATAGAAAGAATCCACTGGTCACTTCCTGATAGATCCCAAATGGAAGATGGAAAGGAATAATGTAGCCAAACTGTTTAAGAAGAAAATATTGCAAGCAGTCAAAAAAAAATCAAATATCAAGGAACTACAGTCAGGGTCACATAGGATCTTGCTGCTTCTACATTAAAAGATCAGAGGGATTGGAGTATGATAAGACAAAAGAGCTAAGACTACAACCAACGATCAGCTACCCAGCAAAACTGAGCATAATCTTTCAGGCAAGTAGATGGGCATTGAATGAAATAAGGGATTTCCAGACCTTCCTGATGAAAAGACCAGAGCTCAATGGAAAATTTGGTCTTTAAATACAGGACTCAAGAGAGGCATATAAAGGTAAACAGGAAAAAATTAAAAAAAAAATAAACCTTGCTATTCAATAAGGTCAAACTGTTTACATTCCTATATGTGACTCTTGAGAATGGTATAGTTATTATGACATTTAAAAGGGATATACATAGACGGAGTGTGGGTATAAATAAACTCCTGTGATAATAAAAAAACTAACTAAGGGGTGCAAAGGGATTGTAATGGGAGAAGAGGAAAAAAGGAGACAAAAAAGGGTAAATTACATCACATGAAAAGGCACAAAAACATATTATAGTAGAGGGAAAAAAGGAGGGAGATGAGTGTTATTTCAATTTTACTCATTGGATTTGATTCAAGTTGGGAATAACATATTCTGTTAAGTACAGAAATACAACTTGCCCTACAGGCAGTAGGAGTGGAAAGGGGAAAGAAAAGGGGTGGTGGTGGTTAGAAGCAGGGAAGAAGTTGTAAGGAAAAAGGGAAAGAAAAGGGAGGGGAGCTGATAGAAGCAGGGGGAAGTTTGAGAGAGACGATGGTCAAAACCAAAACTCTTTTGAGGAAGGAAAGTGAGAAGTGAGAAGTAAGAGCATAAATGGGTGGGGAAAGATGATGGAGAGAAAGACACAGATAGTAATCACAACTGTAAATGTGAATGGGATGAACTCTCCCCCCAAAAGTGAGGTGCATAGCAGAATAGATTAAAAACCATAATCCTACAGTATGTTGTTTACATGAACCAAATATGAAGCAGGGTTATACACACAGGGTGAATGTAAAAGGCTATATTATGCTTCAGCTGAAGTAAAAAACAAACAAACAAACAAACAGGGGTAGCGATCCTAATCTCTGATGAAGCAAAAGCAAAAATGGAACTATTCAAAAGAGATAATGAAGGAAACTACATCCTGCTAAAAGGAGCCATAGACAGTGAAGAAATATCATTACTAAACATATATGCACCAAGTGGTATGCATCCAAATTCTTAGAGGAGAAGTTAAGAAAGTTACAGGAAGAAATAGACAACAAAACTAAACTAGTCGGGGACCTCAACCTCCACTCTCTGAATATGATAAGTCTAACCACAAAATAAACAAGAAACACATTAAAGAGGTGAAAAGAATTTTAGAAAAGGCAGATATGATAGACTTGTGGAGAAAACTGAATGGGGATAGAAAGGAATATACCTTTTTCTCAGTGGTATATGGCACATACTCAAAATTTGACCATGTACTCAGGCATAAAAAAAACCTCACAATCCAGTGCAGAAAGGCAGAAATAGTCATTGCATCCTTTTTGATAATGATGCAATAAAAATTATATGTAATAAAAGGCCATGAAAAGGTAGACCAAAAATTAATTGGAAGTAAATAATCTAATCTTAAAGAAAGAGTGGGTCAAAAAACAAATCATAGAAAGAATCAATAACTTCATTCAAGAAAATGACAATAATGAGACAACATACCAAAACTTTTGGGACGCAGCAAAAGTGCTTTTTAGGGGAAGTTTTATATGTCTCAATGCTTACGTGAAAAAAAAAATAGAGAAATAGGAGATCAATAAATTGGGCATGCAACTGAAAAAGCTAGAAAAAGAACAAATTTAATACCCCCATTTAAATACCAAATTAGAAATGCAGAAAATCAAAGGAGAGATTAATAAAATTGAAATCAAGAAAACTATTAAATTAACAATAAAACTAAGAGCTGGTTTTATTTTTAAAAACCTAGTAAAATTGATAAACATTTGGTCAATTTGATTTAAAAAAAGAAAGAAGAAAACCAAATTACCAGTTTCAAAAATAAAATGGTAACTTCACCTGCAACGAAGAGGAAATTAAAATAGTAATTAAGAATTATTTTGCCTAGCTGTATGCCTAAAATTTGACAATCTTAGGGAAATGGATGAATATTTACAAAACCATAAATTACCCAGATTAACAGAAAAGGAAGTAGAGTACTTAAATAACTCCATCTCAGAAAAAGAGAAATTGAACAAGCCATCAATGAACTCTGAAGGAAAACATCTCCAGGTTCAGATGGATTTACAAGTGTATTCTATCAAACATTTAAAGAACAATTAACTCCAATACTATATAGACTATTTGGGAAAATTGGTGGAGTCCTACCAAATTGTTTTTATGACACCAATATGGTACTGATACCTAAACTAGGAAGAGTCAAAATAGAGAAAGAAAATTATAGACCAATTCATCTAATGAATATAGATGCAAAAATTTTAAATGAAATATTAGTAAAAAAAGATTACAGCAACTTATCATGACAATAATACACTAGGACCAGGTAGGATTTATTCCAGGAATGCACGACTGGTTCCATATTAGGAAAACCATTAGCATAATTTATCAGATCAACAATAAAATCGGGAGAAACCATGTGGTTATCTCAATAGATGAAGGAAAAGCCTTTGACAAAATACAACACCCATTCCTATTAAAAACACTAGACACCATAGGAATAAATGTAGCATTCTTAAAAATTATAAGAACCATCTACCTAAAACCATCAGCAAGCATCATATATAATGGGGATAAGCTAGACGCATTTCCAATAAAATTGCAGGCGAAATAAAGATGCCCATTATCACCACTACTATTCAGTACGGTACTAGAAATGTTAGCTTTAGCAATAAGAGAAGAAAAAGAAATTGAAGCAATTATAACAGGCAAAGGAGAAACTAAATTATCACTTTTTGAAGATGGTATGATGATATACTTAGAGAATCCTAGAGATTCAAGTGAAAAAAAAATGACTTGAAATAATAAACAACTTTACCAAAGTTGAAGGATATAAAATAAACCCACATAAATCCTCAGCATTCCTATATATTACTAACCAAGCCCAACAACAAGAGAAAGAAAAAGAAATTTCTTTTAACGTTATTGTACCTACTATAAAGTATTTGGGAGATACCCGCCAAAACAAACCCAGGAACTATGTGAACACAATTACAAAACACTTTTCATGCAAATAAAGTCACATCTCAATAATTGGGAAAAAAATCAGTTAGTTGTGGTTAGATTGAGCTAATATAATAAAAAATGACAATTTTAACTAAATTAATTTACTTATTTAGTGCCATACCAATTAAACTACCAAAAAAATTCATAGTGCTAGAAAAAATAACAACAAAATTCATCTGGAAGAACAAAAGGTCCACAGTATCAAGGGAATTAATGAAAAGAAATACTATGGATGGTGGCCTAGCCATACCAGATCTCAAACTGTATTATAAAGAAGCAATCATCAAAACTACTTTTTACTGGCTAAGCAATAGACTGGTGGATCAGTGGAATTGGTTAGGTACTCAAGACACAGTAGTCAATGACTATAGTAATATACTGTTTGATAAACCCAAAGACTCCTGCTTCTGAAATAACAACTCACTATTTGACAGAAACTGTTGGGAAAACTGGAAAATAGTATTGCAGAGAATGGGCATAGACCAATATCTTACACCATATACCAAAATAATGTCAAAAGGTTCATGATTTAGATATAAAGGCTGATGCTATAAGCAATCTGGTAGAGGAAGGAATATTTTACCTGTCAGATTTATGGAGAAGGGAAGAATTTATGACCAAACAAGAAATAGTGTTATGAAATGCAAAATCGATAATTTTGATTACATCAAATTGAAAAGGTTTTGTACAGACAAAGCCAATGCAACCAAGATTAGGAGAGAAACAGAAAATTTGGAAAGAATTTTTACAAACAGTGTCTCTGATAAAGGCCTCATTTCTAAAATATACAGAGAACTGAGTCAAATTTATAAGAATACAAGTCATTCCCCCATTGATAAAGGATATGAGCAGGCAGTTCTCAGAGGAAGAAATTAAAGATATCTATAGTCATATGTAAAAATGCTTTAAATCATTATTGATTAGAGAAATACAGATCAAAACAACTCTTTGGAACTACATCTCAGCTATCAGATAGGCTAACATGACAAAACAGGAAAACTATAAATCCTGAGAAGATATGGGAAAACTGGAACACTAATGAATTATTGGTGAAGTTGTGAACTGATTCAACCATTCTTGAGAGCAATTTGGAACTATGCTCAAAACGCTATAAAAATGTGCATACCTTTTGACCCAGCAATACCACTTCTAGGGCTATAACCCAAAGATCTCTTACAAGTGGGAAAAGGGCTTGCATGTACAAAAATATTTATAGCAGCTCTTTTTGTGGTGGTAAAGAATTGGAAATCAAGAGGATGCCCATCAATTGGGGAATGGTTGAGCAAGTTGTGATTCATGAATGTTATGGAATATTATTGTGCTATAAGAAATGAGGAACAGGCAGCATGGAAAGTCTTATATATGAGCTGATGCTGAGAGAGGGGAGCAGAACCAGGAGAGCATTATACACAATTACAGACACATTGTATCTCTGATGACTAACTTTGATAAACTTGGTTTTTCTCAGTAATGCAAGGTTCTAAGACAACTCCAAAAGAATCATTATGGAAAAAGTGATTCACATCCAGAGAAAAATTATGGAGTCTGAATGCAGATTGAAGCAAACTATTTACTCTTTTGTTTTCATTTTTGGTTTTGTTTTGTTTCTTCTTTCTTGTGGTTCATTCCATTGGTTACAATTCTTCTTTAGTACTTGACTATTGTGAAAATATGTTTAGAGTGAAGGTATACGTAGAACCTATATCAGACTGCTTGCTATCTTGAGTGGAAAGAGGGGATTAGAGGGAGAGGGAGAAAATCAAAACTCAACAACTTGAGGAATTGAATGCTGTAAACTAAAATGAAATAAATAAATTTAAAAGGAAAAACAAAAGAAAGAAAATTAATTTTAAAAAAAGAAAGTCACCAACTTTGGATCTTCTGTTTCTCCAATTTCCTGTTCTCACCATTGCCATCTTTGCAAACATCTACCTTTGTGTTTTACTTCTTTAAATTAACCTCCACATTTTCAGAGGAAGTAGAGACTCTAGAGAGATCAGCAATTTTACCTCTGTTCAACAAGTCAGTAGGTTTGAATTCAGCTAAACCGACATTTTGTGAGTAGCTACTATGTGTCTCAACCATAACTAGTAAATGTTGTGCAAAGGCAATTATCGTACAATGCATCTAGGGAAAATGACCTTTAAAAATTGTAAAAGGGGGAGAGATGAATAGATCAGGTTATTTCTCCGTGTTAGGGGTACTGACACTAAGGTTACTGCTAGAAGTGAGAGGAAGGTGAGGGATGACCTCTTCATAGTGTATTATGTGACTGCTTCTTATGTTGGATAACCATTCATGCTGACTGAGAGTTAGCCTCTGATCCTGTAGGACTGCAAGTCTTGCTAATAACACATAAATTAAGTGAAAACTTCAGTTGCCCCACCCTAATTACATCTCCTATGATTTTATTCTAGACACTGATGATAAAGGAAAGAAAAATGACAAAATTCTAAAACCAAGGAATATTCTCATAACGGAATTAGATATATAGATGAATTACTATAAAAAATTGGAAAAAAAAGATTATGTACATCAGAGATGTCAATGAGAGTGGTAAAAATACAAAGCAGCATCATTCTCAGCTTTTGGGGTTAAAGAAAGAATCAAAAAAAAAGAGATAATACCTGAGCTAAGTCAAGAAATTGAAGAAGAAAAAAAAGATTTTTATTGTTGAAGGTGATGTGGTAGAGGTGGGGAAGATGTCATTCTAGTCATGGGAGACTGTATGTGCAAATGCCTAGAGGAAGGAGAGAAGAGTATAAAGTTGTGGAATGATGAATACCTAGATATGGTGGGGACATAGAGTATGAGGACTCTATGATACCGCCCAAGTTAGGAACCTGACAGACTGAAAGAATGGTGTCCCTTACAGAAACAGAGAAGTTTGAAAGAAAAGTATGATTTAGGATAGTTGAGTTTAAAATATTTCCAAGGACATCTTATTAGAATTGTCCAATTGGCAAATTAATGATGTCGGAAGTTCGGTGAACCTGATATGTGAAGCATTTGCATAGGAATTGTAATTTAATCTATGATATGCATTGAGGTCATCAAAGGAGAAAGTATAGAGGGAGAAAAGAAGGGTGCCCAGGACAGACTCTTAGAAAAAAATATTCACAGTTAAGAGATAGGAGAAGATGATGATTCAGGAAAAAAGAAAGAAAAGGACCTTATTGTGTGGCCTTACTATGTTATTATTCCCACAAAAAAAGTTAAAGATAGGGAAACCATGACTTCATGATAAGGCTTTAGTGGCAAACCCTATCAAAATTAGATTGATCCTTGATTAATACACATATTAACTATCTCAGCTAATTCACTGGAAACTAGGTGAATTAATGTTATTTGTTTTGTCTTGGTTTGCAAAATTACATTCAACATAGCAATTCTTATTAACTCTGTGACCCTTACTATTTATGTGTCCCAAAAAAAGTCACTTTTAGGTGAACTGGGTTAGGTAAATGTGAAGTTTTTACTCTGTTAAATAAGGATATAAGAATTGTCAATACTTTCCCAATGACTATACATATTCTCATGACTGACCCCTAATGGGTTCTATATAAGTCTACATGGCCAAAAATGTGTAGAGGTTATCAAGAAAATCTTTACATGATAAAAATAACAGATATGATTTTGGCCTGAAAAAAATAGGGGAGAGATCCTTAGCCATTTCTGTTGGCTAGAGAAGAAATTCAATATGGTCTCTTTTGGGCATTTAACAGTAAGAAAAACCTCTTTTCCGTTGAAACAGCTAGAATGGATTAGTTGAGAAAGTATGCCTTCAATCTTTGAATGATCTGACCCACGGGAAAGAGTTGTTTAAGGATTGGCCATGTATGTATTGGCAAATGACTACCAAATACAATAACAGTCATTTGGATGTAATTAATGCTAATTTGCTTCTGTTGTCAAGAGCAAAATAAGAATCCATATGCTTTTCAAGCCACTCTTTCTAAATCAAATTAATAATGTCATTAGAGTAATCCAAAAGGGAGGAGGGTACTGATTGAAGGGAGGGTAGATTGAGGGAGGAGGTGGTCAAAAGCAAAACTCTAGTGAGGAAGGAAAGGGAGAAAGGAGAAAGAAAGGCATAAATGGGCAGAGGGATAGGATGGAGAGAAAGACACAAATAGTAATCATAATTGTGAATGTGAAAGGGATGAACTCTCATAAAACAGAAGCAGATAACAGAATGGATAAGAAATCATAATCTTACAATACGTTTTTACAAGAAACACATGTGAAACAGAGGAATACACACAGGGTAAAGGTAAAAGATTGTAGTAGAACATACTCTATTTCAGCTGAAGTTAAAAAAAAAAAACAAATAAACAAAAAAACAGAGTTAGCAATCCTGATCTCAAACAGAGCAAAAGCAAAAATAGAACTGATTAAAAGAGATAAGGAAGGAAACTGTATTGTAACAACAATGTTGCTAGCAGCTGCTGTGGGGATGAAAGAAAAACAACAAAACCAACAAGAGCACACAGGAGGGCTGCTAGCTCAGATTCTTTGATTCTGCTTTTGTAAGGAAAGCAACTTTAAGGGGTTAACAATCTCAGGTTAATTAAACATACATACATAATTCACTTAGTTCAGGGGGAAAAGTCAGCACCATGAACTTCAGAGCAAATACAAACAGAAATTATAAGCAGAAGTTATAAACAGATTAACAGACAGATTTCTGTCTGACCATAGCATACATAGTTACCAGAGAGAGAGAATCACCAACATCTTGGTTTTTCAAAGCCAGGGTGGGATGAGGGTGGGCTCCTTGATGGCTACCCAAAGTCTCCACACCAACACTCTTCCAATGAGTGTGTCCCCAAAAGCAAAAGGCCTCCTTCAGAGATCATATACCCTGTTCAGGGTCCTGAGGGCTCAGAGCCTACTTAGCAAAAAGGAGTGTGGGAAAGATTTTTAATGACTAGCACCACATCCTATGCATTACAATGACTCTTTGATTCAAACAAAGCCAAAACTCAAAGAGACCTGATTGCTTCAGTGCTAAGAAGCACTCCAGAACAAAAGACCCAACCCTGCTTGCCATTACATTTGAAAGGCAAGAGTCATGAAAGGTACTTGATTACCTCAGTGCTGAGAAGCACTCCAAAACAAAAAAAGGTCCAACTTTACCTGCCCAATTCAAACAAAGGCAAGATCCATTAAAGGCACTAGATTACCTTGGCATTCCAGAAGAGAAAACAGAAAAAAAGTCCCACCCTGAGCACTATTACATATATCCTGCTAAAAGGCACCATAAACAATGAAGCAATATTAGTACTGAACATATATGCACCAAGTGGTATAGCATCCAAATTCTTAGAGAAGTTAAGAGAGTTACAAGAAGACATTGACAGCGCAACTATACTTGCGGGGGACCTCAACCTCCTCCTCTCTGAACTAGGTAAATCTAACCACAAAGCAAATAAGAAAGAAGTTAAGGAAGTGATTAGAATTTTAGAAAATTAGATATGATCGATCTCTGGAGAAAACTAAATGGGGATAGAAAGGAATATAGCTTTTTCTCAGTGGTACATGGAACCCACACAAAAATTGACCATGTCCTAAAGCATAAAAGCCTCACAATCCAATGCAGAAAGGCAGAAATATTAAATGCATCCCCTTCAGATCATGACACAATAAATATTGTATGTAATAAAGGGCCATGAAAAGATAGAATAAAAATCAATTGGAAACTAAATAATCTAATCATGAAGAATGAGGGGCTCAAAAAGGGATAGTAGCTATGTTTATTCCTAATGAAGAGATGTATCCAATTATCAAAACTAATTGTAAGAATTTGTTTAGGGAGCCAAGATGGCAGAGTAGAAGCAGGAACCTGTTTGAGTTCTCCCCCCAAATCCCTCAAAATACCTATAAAAATGACTCTAAACAAATTCTAGAGCAGCAGAAGCCACAAAATAACCGAGTGAAACAGATTTCCAGCCCAAGACTATCTGGAAGGCTGATAGGAAGGGTATATCATACCAGGCTCAGAGCAGAGCATACCCTAGTGTGGGCCATGCTGCTGCAGTAAGACTGAAGCAGGTCTCAGGGCACTGAATCATAAGCAGCTGTGGGGGTTTTCAGACTTCTCGACCCACAAATATCAAAGACAGATTTGAAGGTCAGTGGGAAAGGTCTCTCGCTTGGGTGAGAGAGGACGGTTGTCTGGCCCTAGCCTTAGCACCAGCCCTAGTGTCATGGTGGCCACTAACAGAGCATCTTCTGGCTCTCTAGGCCTACAGACCTTGGGGAACCAAGCCTCTGATCTGGGTCACAGTCCTTGGTGGTGGTTGTGGGGTGAGGAGATGTGCTGGAGAGGCATATCTTGTGGCAGCTTTGGAGAGGAAGTCCTCCTCACAGTTCCAAAGCAGAAAAGAGTGCTTGTGGTTGTGCCAGACCAGAGGACATACCAGGAGAGGAGTAAACACCTCTCCTTTAATCATACCACTCTGGAAGAACTGAAAATTTGTAGGGCCCTAGAAATATCTCTGAAAATAGCTGCACAAAGCCCTTGAAGCTAGGCGCAACACACCCTCCACTTAACAAAGACCTCAAAAGTCAAGTAAGTGGCTGGGAAAATGAGCAAATGGGAAGAAAATAAGACTATAGAAGGCTACTTTCTTGGTGAAAAAGTATTTTCTTACATCCTTGGTGATGAGCAAGATCAAAGTATACAACCAGAGTTAGACAATAAAGTCAAAGCTCCTACATCCAAAGCCTCCAAGAAAAATATGAAACGGTCTCAAGCCATGGAAGAGCTCAAAAAAGAATTTGGAAAATCAAGTAAGAGAACTAGAGGAAAAATTTGGAAGATAAATGAGAGCAATACAAGAAAATCATGAAAAATGAGTGAATAGCTTGCTAAAAGAAACACAAAAAAATTCTGAAGAAAATAACACCTTTAAAAATAGACTAACCAAAATGGCAAAAGAGCTCCAAAAAGCCAAACAGGATAAGAATGCCTTAAAAAGCAGAAGTGGCCAAATGGAAAAAGAGGTCCAAAAGCTCACTGAAGAAAATAATTCCCTAAAAATTAGAATGGAGGAAAAAAGAAGCTAATGAGTTTATGAGAAATCAAGAAATTACAAAACAGAACCAAAAGAAAGAAAAAAATAGAAGACAATGTGAAATATCTTGTTGGAAAAACAACTGACCTGAAAAATAGTTCCAGGACAGAAAGATAATTTAAAAATTATTGGACTACCTGAAAACCATGATAAAAATAAAAGATCCTAGATATAATCTTTCAAGAAATTATCAAGGGAAAACTGCCATGATATTCTAGAACCAGAGAGTATGAGAGAATTGGAAAGAATGCACCAATCACCTCCTAACAGACATCCCAAAAGGAAACTCCTAGGAATATTATAGCAAAATTTCAGAATTTCCACGTCAAGGAGAAAATATTACAAGTAGCCAGAAAGAAACAATTCAAGTACGGCAGAAACACAATCAGGATAACACAAGATTTTGCAGCTTCTACATTAAAGGATCAGAGGGCTTGGAATATGATATTCCAGAGGTCAAAGGAACTAGGGTTAAAACAAAGAATCATCTAGCTAGAAAAATGGAGTATAATATTTCAGGGGAAAATGGAATTTCAATGAAATAGAGGACTTCCAAACATTCTTATTGAAAAGATCAGAGCTGAATAGAAAATTTTACTTTCAATTACAAGAATCAAGAGAAACATGAAAAGGTAAAAAGGGAAGCCATAAGGGACTTATTAAAATGAAACTGTTTATAATCCTACATGGAAACATGGTATTTATAACTTATAAGACCTTTTTTCAGTATTAGGGTAGTGAAAGGGAATATCCATACACACACACATATATACATACATATATATATATATATATATATATACATACATACACATATCTACCTGTGTATGTGTATGTATGTTTGTATATGTAGTGTATGTGTGTATGTGTATGTGTGTGTGTCTTTATAGATAGAGGGCACAGGGTAAGCTGAATATGAAGGGACGATAACTAAAAAATAAAATTAAGTGTGGTGAGGAATGTACTGGGAGAAAGAAAAAGGCAAAGGTTTAATGTACTAAATCATCTCACATAAAAAGACAAGAAAGAGTTTCTATAATGGAGGGCAAGAGCAGGGAGATGAGAGGGAATAAGATCATCAGATTTGGCTTAAGGAGGCAATACCATATACACTTAATGGGGTATGGAAATATCTTACCCCACAGGAAAGCAGGGGGGAAGGGGATAGAGAGGGGGGCTAATAGAAGTGACAGCAGATTGGGGGAATGGGTCATCAGAAGCAAACACTTTTGTGGCAGGACGTGTCAAAGGAGAGAATAAAATAAATAGAGGGTGGGACAAGATAGAGGGAGATAGAGTTAATCTTTCACAATATGACTGTTATGGAAGTGTTTTGCATGACTACACATTACATGTATAACCTATATCAAATTGCTTACTTTCTCAAAGAGGGTGGCCGGGGAGGCATGAAGGGAGAGAATGTAGAACTCAAAGCTTTAAAAATTGTTTTTACATGCAATGGGGGAATAAGATATAGAGGAAAGAAAATAGAAGGGAAGGGAAGAGAAGGGGTGAGAGAAGGGAGGGCAAATTGGAGGAAGGGTTAATCAGAATGCAAGCTGTCCTAGGGTGGGGGGAGGGGAGAGACGGGGAGAAAATTTGGAATTTAAAATCTTGTAGAAGTGAACGTTGAAAACTGAAGATAAATTTTTAAAAATGAATTTGTTTAGATGGTAATTAAAAAGAAAGCATCTAGAATTTAGCCCTACTTAATGCAACTTAAAATCAAGAATGTGTTTGATATGAGACAATCTGCTTCCTAATAGGATTTTATCAGTGTGTTGTGTTTTTCATTCATTCTACTAAGTGATACTCATCTGTTAGGCTTGTGACAAGACAAGTAACACAGCAAGTAGACTAGAGTTTTTCTCAAGTGTCTTCTAAAAGTGAAAGAACATGATGTAAGAGGGATCAAAAGCAGACATAGTATTTCCCAATGTCTTACATACAAATAAAAGGAGACATAATAACATCTTTCACACCTTTCATCTTCTTTTAACTCCCCCTTATATCACTCATCTGATTTAAATTACCTTATAGTTGTGAAACTGATCTTTCTATCCTTAGTTCATCCCTTGTCCATTCTAAGCTCCATACTGATAGTCACAACCATGTGAGATAGGTAGTACAAGCATTGTGAATCCACTTCATGGATGAGAAAACTGAGGCTCAGAATACTAAGTCCAAGATTATGCTGTCCAATATCATGCAACCACTCAGACTCATAGCAAAAAAAATGATCATTAAATTCATGGGTGTGAGACAGTTCAGCAAAGGGAAAAGAATAAATAAAACAAATAGGAGAAAAATTTTAAAACAGTAGCTTGGGGGACAGCACATTTAAGTTGGTTAGTTAGGAACAAGCATTTTTTTACACTAATCCTTTCTGGCTGGTTCAGCAGAACAAATTTGTTTTTTAATACACAAAAGAGATCATATTGAATTTCTTTTATGGATAGCATTGGTGGCTAAGGACAGCTCCCCCATTTAAAAAAAATTAAAACCTTGTCTTCCATATCATATTGTGTGGAGATTTTCTTGATACAATACTAGGTGTTAAATGGGAGGGATACAAAAAAGGGGAAAAACACTGTTCCTGCACTCAAGAACCTTATATTCTAAACAGGGAGAGAAAAATATATAGCTTTAAATGCTGCACACACAAATATCTTTCTGTATCTTGTATGTGTATGATATATATGTATACACACATATACTATATATTTATTTGTATATGTATATGCTATGTATTCATATTATGTAGACACATACATATACAAGTGTCTGTATATGCATATACATGCATATATACATCCATCTCTATACCCTTCTGGTTATCTATGTCTATCCATCTCTCATCTGACATTTATGGAACATAATCATTGAGGGAAGGCACTTTGCAGCTGGGGGGATATGCCCAGGGTAGGGGGGAGCAGAGGGGCTCCACCAGAAAGTGAGACTGGAGCTGAGTCTTGATGGAAGCCAGAGAAATTAAGGGAGTAGGGGTAAGAATAGAAATAGTTCCAGGTATGGGACTTACCCAGGAAAATGGTCCAGTGTTGGGAGAGGGAATGTCACATTCAGGACAATGAGTAGCACATGGTAACTGCACTGAAGCTTTTACCAGGTTAGTTTTATAACTATCTGCTTCCTTAACTATTATTTATCCAAGGCGTATGATTTTTGAATTCAGATTTAATTCTGGTGTCTCATTAATGGGCAAAAAGGGCCTCAAACTTTATATCCATTACTTTACCTCTGTCCTGACTAATCTCAGTTCCACATATTATAGAAGAAGGTAGTCAAGAAATTAATTCATCCAATTTGATAATTTAAAAAAAAACAGAAAGATAAATTATATGTATGAAAATATTTACCAAAGCTAATGGGGAAAAAGGCAGAGCAAGCTCAAGCAAGAAAACATTTCCTTGATTCTGCATCTTCACCTTGGTCAAATCATTCAGATTCTCTGGGCTTCAGGTTTCAAATATTCAAAATGAGGGTGTTGGACCAGATGATCTCTAGCATCACTTACAGCCTTACAGCTATAAAACTGTATAGAGCATGGGGTTTTAACTTTATTTATTTATTATTTCTCATGCACAGTCTCTCATTGGCAGTGTGGTGGAGCCTCTCATCTTTATCTCAGGAAAAAACATGCTTCCAAGTAACTGTCTTTAATGCTCAATTTCAGTGAGAGTTTAGTGGAAATAAAGTTTAATATTTCCCCATCCAATTTCATGGGTCCCTTGAAATCTATGAAGGCAGTCAATGATTTGTTGGTAAATGTTTTAACAACCAGTTCATCATCATCATCATCATCATCATCATCATGAACAACAACAACACGTGTTCATATATCATTAAGGCAGAATTCGTGACTTCAAAGATCACCATGAGTATGCCTGAATGGTCCAGAATCGCAGGATATAAGGAATTCTCTCAGTAGAAGGCAGAGGAGTTAAAGCATTTATTGAAACTCAAAAGGAGCAGACCCATGGACCAGTGTCCCCAGTTTGACATCCTGGCAAGAACGTTCCAAAACCAGTATGCCCATCTCACAATAGTGACCAGGAGGCCACAGAAAAACATTATGGCAGCAAGCCAAGCCATACTTCGCTCCCACCCAATGCTAGGGCCCTCCAGCAAGAAGACCATCCACTGGCCTCAAGCCCCTGCTCAGCACTCTCTGGCCTCTACAGGGGTCAATCCTGCTTTTTTGTAGCTCCTGCTGCCACTTCCATCACAATCTCCAAGCTGTATTCCAGCTAACTGACTGCTTCCTCTCTCCTTCAGCCCTTAACTGCTCTAACCAACTGCCTCTTAGCTCTGCTCCAATCATCCAGCAAGCTCCTCCTACCACAGGCTTCATGTCATCACTTGGACCAGAACTCAGGAGCTTACCATTGGCTCCAATCCTAGCCACTCCCCCCAGGACCTTGAGTCCTGCCCCCGAAGCCCAGTGAATGGGCAGGAAAGATCTTCACATTCACTGATTGCCTTTACAATTCATAACACAATTCTAAGTTCAATTTTAATTCTTAACATTTCCTCTTCCTTTTTTATGTCTAGACTATCAACAAAACACTAAATCAATTCCTTATTTGTAGAATTTGCCCATTTTCAATGCACACTTTGAACATTTAACAATCAGCTCTCTCAAGCTTGTCTGAGATGGCTCCAACACACCTCTGAGTGCAGGCAAGTAACTCTTATTATAAAGAGAGTGGAAAAGAGTGACCAGGACATTTTTTTTTAATAATCAAATACTGGAAAGTTTTAATAACTACTGCTTTATTGTGCAGTTTAAGATGTAGCAGTTTGATGCTTATTCAATTCTTTTGTGTAATTCTACTATATTTGACATTTTATCTTTCTGTATTATTTTTGATTATTTTATACATTGATATTATTGGCATGATGAGAGTAGCATTCTAAAAGATTATTTAGTCAATGTTGACATCTTTATTTTATTAATTAAATCTAATTATGTGCATTGAATGCATCTCCAATTATGCAGTTATCATTTATTCCTGCAAAAAAGATGTTTTATTGTTTTCTTTATGTAAGTCATATGTGTACTTTGTCAGCTTAGTCCCAAGACACTTAATATAGTCTCACTAATTTAATTAATATTTCTCTTCCTACCACTTAAAGAAAGACTGATTATTCGTATAGATTTATCTCATATCTCATTTTTTAATAAAGCTATTCTCTTGATTTATTTTTGGTTAATTCTTATAGACTTCTAAATATGCTATCATATCATCTATGAACACATTGTATAATTTTTTTACTTTAATTTGTTTGTTGTGTTATTGATAAAGATAATACTTCTAATATTGTCAAGAAATGGTGGTGAGAGTAGACAGCCTTGACGTATAACTTTTCTTGATGGGGAAGGCTCTATACTTTTTTCCATAACTTAGAATTTTGTATCTTTTAGAACAATGTTAAGGTGAGGCATAGCTGTGATATCACCAGTACAGGAAACTTCTTGCATGGACAGTCACTGCACAGCTCCAAATTGTTAACTGATACATAAATCATTGTCTTTGAGAGTTAGTGGGGCAACAGGAGTTTAAGATGTTTTCTTATCGCCCCATAGGTAGTATACATCATACATAGGACTTAAATTCAAATGTTTTGACTCCAAAGAAGAACAAAAAAAAACATCTATTAAATGCCTATAACATAACTGGTAATATACTAAACTTTACAAATATTGTCTCATTTGATCCTTATAACAAACCTACTAGAATAGTGCTCTTATTATCCCCATTTTACAGATCAGCAAACTGCAGTAAATAGCAGTTAAATGAGTTACCCAGAATCATATAGCTAGTGTCTTAGGCTGGATTTGAACTTAGATCTTTCTGAATCCAGGTCAGATGTTCTATCTATGGTGTCATCCATTCTGGCATGCTTTCCTGCCTACTATCTACTATGCCATACTGCTTTTACTTGTTTGTGTATATTTGCCCCCAGATTCAAGGAACTGCAATTCCTTCTTTTTGAAACAAAATGATTGTTTTCTTAAGTCAATAATCAACTAATTTTACTTTGAACAACTCAACCCCAGTGTCTTTGACTTATTCTTTTTGGAAACTTCTTCCTCAGAAAGGAGTCATATTGGAATCTCCAGAGTTTTCTTATTTTAATGAATTGGAATTCCAAGTAACATCTCAACACAGGAAAGTTTGGTAGGTGTTGTGTTACACAGGACCACATGTAAGTGACACAGGGCCTCCTACAAGGGAACTCTTCCAAGTTTTTCCAGCGCTTAAATATGTAACCATGGGAATACTACTTAATCCCTCTGAGTCTTAATTCTTTCTCCTATAAAATAGGGATAATAGCTACAATGTACTTTATAGGGCTATTCTGAGGATCAGAGGAGAAAATATATGTAAATTGCTTTAGAAAACTTAGAGTGGTACATACATGGCAGAACTTATTATTATGGTAACTGTTTCCTACTCAGAATCTCTGTGCTTTCTCAACTAAATCAAAGTTTCTCTGCAATTAAAAATATTATTAGCTTTTTTTTCCCTCCAGTCTAAGCAATTGGACAGGAGTAATTAATTCATGAATTTGGTGTTCTAAAAGAACTCCTAGTCAAGGTTAATCATTTGAAGAATGCATACTTAAAATTGTTTAGTTATTTTCAATTTTACAGGATAATGGAAATAGATAAAAATAACATTCTCTGTTTACTGATTTGAAAGCTATCATATACTTGAATCCTTCTAGGCCTTCTTTGGCCCCTTTTTTCAATCCCTTTTGGTGACAGGGATCATGTCATATACTTCTTTTATATCCAAATAACTCTTAACATTCATAACAGGCACGTAGTTGTTCTTAAAGATTATTGTGTATTGAACTTGGATTCATGAAGTCCTGTGTTCAAATCTGGCCTTTGATTATTTTTTTGTAAATGTATGGCCATAAGATAGTCACTTAAATTCTCTGAATTTTACTTTTCTATAAAATGGATGATAATCATGACTGCAGAATTTCCTCCTCAGGTTCTTTAGACACTCAAATTAATTAATGTAGCCATATGTGAATTTATGACAGTTTAGCCCCTACCTCCTTCCCATAATCAATGTCTCAGAAAGCAAAGGACATATAATAGAGACAATAAAGCCTTAACATATTAATAAGGGCTTAAAACCATCATGAAGTGTGAACACCTTTCTTGAATGGTAAAAAGAGAACCCTCATTTGACCCACAACAACAACAAAAGAATTCACCTTTGCAGGACTTTAACCAACTAAGCCTTGGGGGAAAAATCATTCAGGAGCGTGCTTACCAACAGAAGCTGCCTGACTGAACAGACCTGTGCAGAGGGAACAGGGGATTTCTGCTTTCCTTCCCCCTCCAACTCCACATAAATCATGACATTTAGCTCTTTTAACAGGAGACTGCCTGTGCAAAAGTTAGAGAGTATAAGGTATAGTGGAAGGAGCAGAGATAAACAGAAATGTGTACAGTAAGATCGTTGCTTGAAGCACAAAACAGCTTGACAAAAGAGAAAAGAGAAGACTATGGATTGAAGAGCATCCTAATGATGGCAACAGAGAATAGAGAGGAACAAAGGAATTCTCAAAGAGAGAAAGTTCTTCCAGGACCTTCATTACCAGAGTTTTCAGTTGCCTTGTCATATGAGTTCTCTCTATACTTTCCTCACTACTATTTCAACTCATTCTTCCAGGGATGAAACAGCACACTATGGTTTTATGTGTATTTGTGGGAGGGTCTTTGTGGGAGGGTCCTTGTTGTAGGTACTGTTCATTATTCCATATTCATATTTTTCCCTAAGTACAGTTGAGTTTATTGGCTGAAAATACACCTGGGGACTTGTGAGCTATAATTTTAGGAGTGGGTACTTGCTCTGTACCCATAGAACCTGAAAGCAGCCAACCTATGAATATAAATGCAATTTGGAGGGGTAGTAAGCCTGTTACAGGTGTTCCATATTTAAAGTTCTGTGTAGACTTTAAAGAAGTGTATAAATGACAGTTATTAGTAGAAAATAAATCACTTGCTGAGCTGCATTGACTTGAACTGGTTTTAAATTTTAATCCGTAAGTAAAAACATGAATAATATCAGTTGTTATAACCAATTATAGAAAAAGGTTGGGACAGTTGATAAACCACTGGTCCTGGAGTCAGGAAGACCTGTGTAAAAATTCACTAGGTTTGTGCTCCTGGACAAAGCACTTGGCTTACTGAAGCCTCAGTTTTCTCAGCTGTAAAATAGAGGTAATTAGAGGATCTATCTCTCAAGATTATTAGGAGGTTCTTGAGATAATTCATATGAGGCAGTTTGAAATTCTAAAATCCTAAAAAAAAGTATTATTAAAATTACTCATTCTCCTGAGTGTAGTAATTATCCTGAATAATATATCTTATAACTCATTGACTTAAGAATAATTTCCAAAGATAAAAATAATTATTATTAAACAGTATAGTCTTCTGCCATACCAAAGGACATATTTATACTTTAGAACCTGTCAATAAGCTAAACACTTTGAAAACCTTAATTTCTCTCTCTTTAAACTCCTCACATATAAGTGAATTGGCAGGCATATTCTCTTTATGCAATCATTGTATTAGAATATATTAATTAACGTATAATAAACACATTATGTTGAGGACTCCTTACCCCAAAGAAGAAAATGCAGAAATCACATCTGTTTATTTTTTACATATTAAAGACAAGTATGTTATTTTCCTATTAGAGATATTAAGAATTGTGTTGTGAATAACAGGAGATTATATCATCTGCCTGTAATATGCTAAAATCAATTAAAAAACACTCCTAGACATATTTGTTCTCTCTTGCTTAGGGAAAATCAATATATTGAATAATTCATGGAGTTTTTGATTAATATTTTACTTTATCCAATTATAGTCTATTAACATTTTAATGTTTTGTATTAACCAAGCTTAGATTTGATGGCTAATCAATGTCTTATTTCACATTACATTGTTCTAATTAACTTGCATTTTGTTCTTTTACCCCTCCTTTATGAGAATAAGTTCACATCTTAACTATTTGGAGAGTTGAAGAAAATACAATGATGTCCTGGGGACATCCTTTCTTTTCCCTTGCTTTAAGTGTCAGGAAATTCCCATAATGCCCCATTTCCCCATATATATCAAATAGCAGTTTTCTATGGAGGTGGAGGTATTTTATTACATTTTATAAAGGTCTTCTGTGTTACATTTTACTTCTGTTCTCCTTTTTGATTAATTTGTTTTGTTCCAACCTTCTTACAACAAATATTGGCTTCTCAATTATGCTCCCTGTAATATTGCCTTTTAATTTATAAGACTGAACTTTATCCAACAACTTGAATTGAAAGTCAGCACCTATTCTGAAACTCAGTCTTGAACAGTCGTCTAGGGCACTAAGAGTTTAAGTGGCTTGTCCAAGCCTACAATGCCAAAATGTTTCAGAAGCAGATCTTGAACCCAACTCTTGATTATAAAGGCAACTTTCCATTTATTATGTGCTGCTATTCTTTTGAAAGTTTAATGGTCATAATTTCTAATCTTTTAAGTGATATTTTATATTATTAAAGCACAGAGAGGAAGCTCAGCATAATGTGTAAACTGCTGGCTAGAAATCAATAAGAACAGAGTTCAAATTCTACTGCCAGAAGTTAATGTTGTTGTTCAGTCATTTCAGTCTTGTCTGACTTTATGACCCCCATTTGTGGTTTTTTGCATAAGATACTGGAGTGGTTTGCCATTTCCCTCTGTAGCAGATCCAATAGATCCATTTTGTCAGGCAATCAGAGGTTAAATGGCTTGCCTACGGTCAGACAGTTTGAAAGTGTCAGAGGCTGGATTTGAACTCATGTCTTTCTGATTCCAGGCCCAGTGATCTATCCATTGAGCCACCAGCTGCCTCTCCAGCAATTATTAGTGCTTGCCATTGGCAAACCACTTTACCTTTCAGATTATTATTTCATAGATAGGTTGCAGAATGATTAGTGAATTCCCACACCAACAAAAATCACCAGAATTTGGTGTAACAAGTTAAAAAATAAATTGTCTAATTCTTATCTCTCATTCTTCTTATATGATTAGTCCGTTTCCTTTTTCTATTCATAAAAAATTCAGCATAATTTTATTCTTTTACTATACATCGTTGCCAGTAACATGTCAACAACTACTTATATGCACTATGTAATTTTCCATTGCCCTTTGAATCACTTGCAATTTTGATTCCTCAGAGATCGTAATGTTTCATTATTTATGACTATATAGCATCACAGGGTGAATATTGTTCTTTAGAATAATATTCATTTTGAAAATAATAAAGTCAAAGGTTATTTTTTTCTTCTTCATTGAAAGTTTGTTATCTTGAAAAGACATCCTTATTTGACTACAATAACCCATGCCTGAATACTTTGCCTACTATGTTCCACTTAAAATATTTCATCTTCATTTATTTCCTGACCAAAGCAGATATATCTATGCACTTATAAACAATTCTCAATACGCATTTGCATGTTTTTTTCTTTTCAAAGGTTTATTCCTAGCCCAACTTGTTGCTACAGCAACTAAAATGTTTGCATTTTAGTTCCCAATTCTTCAGCCTTACTTGCAAATGTAATCCAGTCATTGTCTAAAAGAAGATGTATCAATTGCTTCCTATGAAGGATTGCTGCTTTCCAGTTATGTTTCTTGAATACTCATTCCAGTACTATGCTCCACGATGACTACAAGATATTGATTAAACAGTTAAGGAACTGATCATATAAAACAATTTTCTTATCTTTCAGCAGAAAATTAATCTACTCCAAAATCCAGTCTTATTCATTGTCATTGTCATTTCAATCACTGGAAAATGTTCACAAGTTGAAGCAATTGCTTTGGTACTCTGGTGGATCTTTCCTTAATGGTACGCTTCAGAACTGATCCATGCCTTCTCATCCTGTGTAACTCATCCGTGTTCTCACAGAAATCATTCCATGAGAGTCCCCCAAACATACCAGCGATATTTCATTTCATATTCTCACCATTATATTGCTAACTTAGAGACATATAGACTATCCACTGATAATCCTTTGCTCTCACTGTGCAACTAACCCAAATTATTTTTTTCTGTTCACACATCTCTCTGCATCATTTATGCCAGATCTCTTACACAATTCTTGGAATGTAATGTTTTGTAATTCATGCACAGTCACAATGATCCTTAACTTTGTCACCTGAGTGGCCTTCAACTTGATTTCTGTAGAAACAGTGATACGCTATGACTGGCTGCCATGTAGCATCACCAGAATAAACACTATTAAATTGACACTTTAAAAATGACAAATCATGCGCCTGCTCATTGCTCTCTCCTGTTCCAGTTATAGTTGAACTTTTTGTTGTCACCGTTTTTCAGGCATTTGATTTCATTGATGTGGGATATTCCTGGTGTGGAACAGACATCACTGATAAACATCACTGTCACCTTTCATATTAAAAATGGTTTTCCTGGTTATTTCCATTCATCTAGAGAACCATTTGATATCTATATGATTTACAAAATAAAAAATTGACCCCTTCTCACATATGCACTTAATGGCACAAGCTTAATTTCACATGGAATTCTTCTAGAGCATTTTTTCCTGTTTGATTTGTATAAATTTTGTATACATTTTGTTATGTGTCAGATATGATAACATATTTTGAGGTTTATCAGGTACAGTTTTAGTGCACACATTACTAGATACTCATCCAAAATGATTTCTGAATGAACTCTGAATCACAGGACCAGCTCTTAATGAAAGAATGAATCATTATGCTTTGGAGATTGCTGCAACTGTTGGCATAGTTTAATTCAATAAAAAGTGAAATGAAGTGAAATGAAATAAAAACATAATAAATACAAGACAATGAAGATATAAAGAAAAATATTTCAAAAACAGCTGACTATTAATCTTAAAAGTTTGCATTCAATCTTTCCATAACTCATAAATGTTCATCTTCCGTAATTAAACTATGCATTCAATTTCCTGGGATACTAAGACTGGATGATGGAAAAAGTAGTTTGTCCACTTGATTTTTGAAGGTATTCCCTGAAGATATAATACCAGTTTACAAGAGTTCATGACTTCAGATCAGGTCATTATTTTGTTAATGGTGGCCCAGAAAATAATACAAGATTGTGAATCCTGGTCCTCTTATTTACAAATCTTAGCAAACAATAAACATGAGCATCTGGAAAATTGCATTTATTCTTTCTTAAAAGAAATCAGTATGATCCCTGAAATGAATGGGCTAAATATGTATCATTGAAAGTAAGAAAATTTTCTAATGCCTTCATTGTTCATTCATTTTACCTGTCCTATTTGATCTCCTGTGATGATCAGATTACCTTCTAATTTTTAAGCTGAATTTCCTTAGTTGGGTTGTTTTAGTTACTTGTAAATATATTATTTTATGTTTACTTCTGTGTTGTCTTTAAAAGGTTTTGAGTCATTTACATGCGTATTATCAGGTTTCTCCAAAGGACAGTTTTACTTTTGTATTCCTCTTAGACTCCTTTCTTTTCCCACCATTAATAAAGCATGGCCTAAATTGGAAATGTATTAAACATAGCTCACAATCACAGTTTATGAACTACTAAACCAAGCAAACTAGAGATTATATCTATTTCATAGTATAGCATATAACAATATTGGTTTTTCAGATTCTAAATAATCCCCAAAGAATTCATCTTTATTTGTGACATAAGACCCTTCTTAAGTTATGAACCCTACAAAAAACATTGTTGGTCAAAAAGAAAGTCATTCAGTAGGTATAGAAATAACTTTTAACAAGTACAATACTCATTCATCCTAAAAAGGGGGGGCAGAGCAATATACAAGTACAAAGGGATCTCTTTTTTTTGTTTTTTTTGTGTCTTTTTTTTGAGAGGGGAATGCAGGGCAAATGGGGTTGAGTGACTTTCCCAAGGTCACACAGCTAGTAAGTGTTTCAAGTATCTGGGGCTAGATTTGAACTCAGATCTTCCTGCCTCTAGGCTCTACTCACTGTGCTGCCCCGAAGGGATCTTTTTTAATACTATAAAATCTATTTATCTAAAACTGTAAGTAAGCAACACATGAGATGGGAATAAACAGTCTAAATGTTTCTCCCAAAATGCAGGAATAAGATCAAAATGCTCACTTTTTAATGAATATTTGACACACTTTTAAAACTTTGAGAAATAGCAATATGAAATGATAAAGAAATTAAAGGTATAAAGATAGGTAAAGACAAGAAAAGAATTTTTGCTTGAAGGAATCAGCAAAAAAATAAGACAAAAGTTACAATAAAATTGAAGGCTGTAAAATAAATTTTGAAAAATGAACAAAAACTTTATATTTAAAAAAGCTCACAAAGATAGAAATGGAAATCCCATTCAAAATAATTGTAAAATTGATGAAACATTTGGGAATCAGTATACCAAAACACATTTGAAACTTCTATAGATTCAATTCTTTAAGGAGGAAAAATGCTCCTTATGGGAATAATTAATATTATGGAGAAATATTCAGTATTCATGGCTGGGCTAACACAGTTAATGTATAGATTTATGTTTTTACCTGTTGAGTACCATAGAGATAGATTAGACCTAAATAATAACAATTATTTGGAGAAAGATAATATCTAGATGTAATGAAAAAAGTAAAAATGAAGAGAAAATAACAGTTCTAGACATCCAACTACAAAATAAATTCATCAAAAGAACATGGCATTTGTTCAAAACAGACAAGGAGATCAAACAAGCAGTCTATAACAGGGAGAATCAGAAATAATGATGTTGAATAAGGTTATGTTCAATAAACCACAAACAGAAAATGCTTAAGAATGACCTTCCTATTTATTAAGAACTACTGGGAAAATTGGAAAACATTTAACAGAAATTAGGGTTAGTACAATATACAATACCATATCTCACAATAAATTGAAATTTGATAGCCTTGCCCAAAAATTGAGCGAGGTTAATCCATATTTCATGTCTACGGAAAGGCAGAGACAAAAGTATATACTTTTTTAAAAAGGTCAATTTTAGTTAAAAAACTGAAGTGCTTTTTTCATAAACCAATGCATCTATAATAAATAGGTGATGAATTGACTAGAAAAATTATTTGTATAAAATATCTCTGGTAGTGTTTTGGTGTCAAAATTTATAGAAAACTCACAGAAACATTTAAGACCAAATGTAATTGTATACATTTTTCTTTAAATTTTGTTTTCCTTTAAAAGTTTTATTGAATAAAAGATAAAACATGGAAGTTTGAATTCATGAAGCAGACATTTTCTTGATGAAAGTATATCTTGTTCTAAGTAACCTTATTAACAGTAAATCTGGAGAGAACATGACCTATGTAAGTTACTTCAATGACCAAGGAGAACAGAAAGAATTCACAGGGACTGAAGAAACAATAGGGCTAGGACAAAATTAGTTTCTTGGGCTGAAATTACTCTGTGTTCCTATCTCCTTAAATTCAGTAATAATTAATTACCTCAATTAATCTGCTGGTGTAAATTTAAAAAAATACAGTTGGAAAGGTTTTTTAGAATTAATATTTGTTTTAACTATCAAATATTAAGAACTGTTATCTTGCATGTGCCTGCATGAGGGAGACAATGATACCAATGATGGCAGACTCTGTACAAAGACATCAGAGTCTTGCTTGGGATGTATCTCATCTAGTCAGGTGGACTGAGAGAGATGGACAAAATATTCTGAACAGAGGGAAATGGCTCATCTGATACCATATCCTTAAAAAAACCTATGGTTACAAAACAAAATGAAAATCCTCACCACCTGAAGAATGTAGAACATGGCTATAGATAAAATACATCCTAATGGCAAGGTAAATAATTAGACTTCCTCCTAGTGGAATCACCTATAAGACTCCCACTGAACACACAGCCATGCAAAGTAAGGATGTGCAGATGTGAAACATCTAAGAGAGAGAATACTATTCATCTTTCTTGGTTAAACATTCAATTCTGGTGAATACATATGCAGGGTCCTTTTGTTAACCACAAATTAGCATTCTACAACCTGCAAATATCACAAACGATATCATTTTTAGTCTTTGTACCAATTATTGTAGGCTAAGCCTAACTTAGAACAAATAAAGAACCACATTAAAGAACATCTACAGACACAGATAAAGATAGGACCACATTAAAGTGAATGGATAGAATAGGTTTAAGGAACAGAAAGAGATGACTATCCAAAAGCAGACCCAGTGTTTTCCTCTGGTGGAAAATTATCAGATTAAAAGCTTGGATACTACAAAGTGATTCAGGCAGGTCAAAATCTTTGTGCCACTCATCCTTTTCTGGATCACACATCTAGACTATTACTACCGCAGAATGGTTATTCCAAGAGTACCCACCCACCACGTAGACCC
Organism: Trichosurus vulpecula; assembly: GCF_011100635.1. Classification (NCBI taxonomy): domain Eukaryota; kingdom Metazoa; phylum Chordata; class Mammalia; order Diprotodontia; family Phalangeridae; genus Trichosurus; species Trichosurus vulpecula. The sequence goes on along the minus strand of NC_050578.1, from coordinate 122,355,969 downwards.
TACCTTTGAACACACCAAGGCCAATATTCCTTTGCTCTCTTCATGTAGTAGCAATAAGAGAATGCTGGTCAAGGACCAGCAGATAGAATTCACAGCTCAGAACATCATCATAATCACTGATTCCTTTAAAGTAGTTTACTCTGATCACATAGAGCTTTTCTTCAACAGAACACATGCAGTGTAGCTCCCTCTCAGTGGTTGTAGGAGCCTTCTGAGTCCATCTGTCTGTGTTCAGGTCAAAACACATGAACTCCTTTTGGAAAGTGGCGTGAGGCATTCCTCCCTAAATATACATCAACTGCTAGTAGACGGTGCCTGAAAGGCCACAATAAAACTCCCTCATCATGGCCACAGAGCTCCATTCATTCTTCTTGGGGTTATAGCATTCCAAGGTGGCCAGTTTGCTGGCAGCATTATGGCCACTGATGAAATACAGGTGGCCCTTGAGGTCATTCAGGTGGGGAAAAAAGTGTTCTTTTCATTGAGAAGCACAACTTGTATCCATTTATTGGAGACAGGCTCAAATTAGTAGAACCCCATCCTGATTTTGCTTTTGCTATCATCATTACTCTGGCCACCCACAACATACAAGAAGTTTCCAATAAGAACAATTCCTTCCTGGTAGTGAGAGGCACCCACGGAGGCCAAGAATTTCCACTTGAGCTTCTCATTGTAAATCTCCAGCTCATTGTTGAGCACTAGCTGTTGCCCCAGGACCCCTCTCAAGGTGGCCAGGTAGGTTCTGTTGGAGCAAATGCCAGTGAATAATAAGCTTCATGTGGGATATCTTTTGGTAGTTGCTGGCCTTGAACAGCACCTTCATCCAAATGTTGTTGGTCCTCCTGAAGTCCACAGTCTGCACTTAGTAGATGAGGTCCTAGGGTGACATGAATGGGAAGTGGACTTTCTTCATGAGTTTGGTCAGCAGCTTGTAGTATTAATGTGATTGAATATCTTTCCCACCCATTCAATAGGCCTCAGGTGGGTCTAGGTGGGAAAGCTTGATGCTATCTTTGTTTGTAAGTAGGCCTAAAGCACCTACTTACTGGGTGCTAAGCTGATGTAGCCGTGAAGCCCTCAGGACCCTAAGGGAAGTGGCTAAGACCAGAGGGAATGGTATGTGCTCTGAGTTCTAGTCAATCATGAATTCAGCCAATCAGAGACCTGAGTTCTAGCCAATTAGATGCCACCTAGGACTGTATAAAAGGAGAGTACAGAATTGAAGAAGAGCAGAATTGAAAAGGAGAAGAGAATTGAAAAGGAACAGAACTGAGAGTAGCAAGACTGAGAGGAAGACATTGAGGGGGCAGACATCAAGAGGTTACTGAAGAGCAGACTTGAGAGAACCAGCATTGGCAGAACTACAGAAGACAGTGCTGAGCAGAGAGTTAGGATTTGTGAGTAATTGTTTACAGGCCCTAGCAGGGAGGAGGTGGGAGAGGTTACAGGATGGCTTGGTTCCTTGCTATAATACTGTGTTATAATCTCCTTGTTAAGTACATTGAGATGGGCTTACTAGTTTTGGAATATAATTGCTACTATTTTGAATTGGGGGTGTTGTTTCTCAGGTTTGATCCTCTGGAGTCTAAATAAAAGTTATACTTCCTCTGCCTTCTTCATCCTTCTACATAGGGAGTTTTTCATACTTTGTGATTCTCAACTATTCAGGCATGTTCATGGTCATCCTTGAGGTCATGAATCTTGCCTTACTGATATATAGCTCCATGTGCTGCTCCTCGTAATGCAGTTAAAGGTTGATGGCCGTCAAGAGCTCCAGCTTACCACAGTGCTTCAGGCTGTTGCTAGCCACCACAGTGGCAAGTCTCTAGAAGGGCAGCTTCTTGAACTGGGATAAAATATAATTGTAAGTTGGAAAGTGAAATTTATATGAAAGACTCATAGTCACAGGGACACCACTTTGATCATTTTCCAACTTGTTCCCACTTCCAATCTCTGTCCTCCTCAACTATGGTGAATAAATTCATTTATAATCCATTTGAGCTGAACACATGTGGGGCTTTCTCCATAAAATAAAACTTTGGTTGTGCTCAAATCCCCAATCAACTTTTGGAATATGCATTAATATTTCAGATTGGTCTGATGCCTTTAATTTTTTGCATGGATTCAGACTAGAAATGTTAAATTGGACTAAGGATGAAAATGTCAAAGATAGAATTCTTCTGGCTTCTATAAAAATAAGCAGGCTTCTTCAAGAGAAATCATTTTCATTTATTATGAAATTTAACACTAGGATTTTTTAGATGAATTAAATGCATTTAACTTTGAAATTAGCTGATTAAGTTACATTTTAATTCATATAATGAAATAAAAATAAAAAGCCAAAAATCAGAAAGAAGTATAACATAGGGTTTATTCTCTCTGAACTTGAATATCAGCATTTTAAGGGACTATTAAACTTCCTTTGATGGCTTCATTTAAGGATCCATGATTCCCTTGCCATGAGTTCTCATTCCATCTTACAAATCACAGCGATCTATATTTCCTAAAAGATTATTTGGTGAGATGTGAAGGAATAATAACAACAGCAAGGATCCTAGTACCCAGCCTTGTGAATTGATTTTCAAAGGAATTTGATTAATAAGACCTTTTATCATTCTTTCATACCACATATCCAACGAGTAGAAAAACATTGCAATTCTAATACTTTAACATTCTCCATATTTATTCACTCCTACTCAATTAGATGTTATTCTAGATTGCACCTTTATCAATCATTTCCTGTAGCTTTGGAGTAGGTTCTTAATTGATCTCCATATATTTCCCCTCCTAATTTGTCAACCACAAGTGGCTAAACTGATATTCCTAGCCTTAGATATGATCAGCATACTTTTATTTAATAAATTTTAATCACTACTCCCATTACTTTTAAGATCAAATAAAAAGCTTTGTGTCATATAAAGTCCCCCCTCCCCTGCAATCTGTTTCCAACCTTCTTTCTAGGATTGTTGTATGTCATTCCCCTTGAAATACTCTAAGGTCTAGTCAAATTAGGTTTGTTGTTGTTCCCAACATATAACTTTCCATTTCATATTTCCATACTTTTGCACAAGCTGTCTTGCATTTCTGAAACACACACTTTTCTCATCTGAAACCCTTAAAATCACACGTATCCTTCAAAGTTTAGCTCATAGATCTACAATTTGAGATCTTTTCTAGTTTCTCTTCACCCTAGTTTCTCCCCATACATCCACCTCATAGTTATTTTATATTTACATTTATAAGCATAGCCTTTAACATTATAACACCAAATCCTTGAAGGAAGGGAATAACTCGTTTTTCATCCTTTCTTTCCCTCTCCACTGCATAAGACAGAGATTGTCATATTGTAGGAACTAAATAAATTCTTAATTCACCTTTTGATTGGTTGAGGGAATTTAAATTTCTTTAAAAGTGAAGAAACTTCTATTAAGAAACTGATAACTGTTGGCATTCTTTGCGACAGAAAGCCAAGAGACCAGGGGTACTTCCACAGTAAAAACAGTGACCATAACACTCCCTGGATCATAATACTTTGGTAGTATGAAACATTTGTAGACCCACAGAACTGGCTCTGAAAACATTACCATGGAAAAGCCTGAAGCTTAACATAGTGACTCCTTGTCCCAAAGTGAGCAGAGCCCATCTTTACCATAAAGTACAAAGTAAAAAAAAAATAGGCTAGAAAACTCAGCAAACAACAACATCAACAACCAACCATCCACCACAGACAACAACAACAACAGAATATGGCCATAGAAAGCTACTATGTTGCAGGGAAAACCAAGAAACAAACTCAGAAGAAGACATCTTCCAAGAAATCTTTAAGGAAAACTGCTGAGGTCTTAGAACCAGAGAGCAAAAGAGTCATCACAAGAATCCACTGGTTACTTACTGAAAGAGATCCCAAATTGAAGATACCAAGGAATTTTGTAGCCAAATTACAGAGTTATCATGTTAAGGAGAAAATACTACCAGCAGCCAAAAAAAATTCAAATATTGAGGAACTATACTCAGGGCCACACAGGATGTTGCAGCTTCTATATTAAAAGATCAGGAGGCTTGGAATGTGAGTAACTCAAATAGCAAAAGAGCTCCAAAAAGCCAATGAGGAGAAGAATGCCTGGGAAGGCAGAATTAGCCAAATGGGAAAGGAGGTCCAAGAGATCACTGAGGAAAATACTACCTTAAAAACTAAATTGGACCAAGTGAAAGCTAGTGCCTTTGTGAGAAATCAAGATATTATAAAACAAAACCCAAAGGAATGAAAAAATGGAAGACAATGTGAACTATCTCATTGGAAAAAACCACTGACCTGGAAAATAGATCCAGGAGAGATAATTTAAAAATTATTGGACTACCTGAAAGCCATGATCAGAAAAAGAGCCTAGATATCATCTTTCAAGAAATTATCAAGGAAAATTGCCCTGATATTCTAGAGCCAGAGGGTAAAATAGAAGTTGAAAGAATCCACCAATCACCTTCTGAAAAAGATCCCCAAAAGAAAACTCCCAGGGATATTCTCACCAAATTCCAGAGCTCCCAGGTCGAGGAGAAAATACTGCAAGCAGCCAGAAAGAAACAATTTGAGTATTGTGGAAACATAATCAGAATAATACAAGATCTAGCAGCTTCTACATTAAGGGACTGAAGGGTTTGGAATATGATATTCTGGAGGTCAATGGAGCTAGGATTAAAACCAAGAATCACCTACCCAGCAAAACTGAGTATCATGCTCCAAGGCAAAATATGGATTTTCAATAAAATAGAAGACTTTCAAACTTTCTCAGTGAAAAGACCAGAACTGAATGGGAAATTTGACTTTCAAACACGAGAATCAAGAGAAGCATGAAAAGGTAAAGAAGAAAGAGAATTCATAAGGGACTTAACAAAGTTGAATTGTTTTGTTTACATTCCTACATGGAATGATGATGTATATAATTCATGAGACCTCAGTATTAGGGTAGCTGAAGGGAAAATATATATATATATATATATATACACACATATATATATATGTATATGTATATATGTACATATATGTATAATATATAGACAGAGGGCACAGGGTGAGTTGAATATGAAGGGATGATATCTAAAAAAATAAAATCAAATTCAGGGATGAGAGAGGGAGAAAGGGAGAGATAGAATGGGGTAAATCATCTCATATAAAAGTGGTAAGAAAAAGCAGTTCTGTAGGAAGAGGGGGCAGGTGAGGGGGAATGAGTGAATCTTGCTCTCATTGGATTTGACCTGAGGAGAGAATAACATACACAGTCATTTGGGTATCTTACCCCACAGGAAAGAAGGAGGAAGGAGATAAAAAAGGGGGGATGATAGAAGGGAGGGCAGATAGGGGGAGAAGGTAATCAAAAACAAACACTTTCAAAAAGGTACATGGTCAAGGGAGAAAATTGAATAAAGGGGGATAAGATAGGAAGGAGCAAAATATAGTTAGTCTTTCACAAAATGAGTATTGTGGAAAGGTTTTACATAATGATATGTATGTGGCCTATTTTGAATTTCTTGCCTTCTTAGGGAGGGTGGGTGGGGAGGAAAGAGTGGAAAGAATTTGGAACTCAAAGTTTTAAAACAGATGCTCAAAAAAAAAGTTTTTGCATGCAACTAGGAAATAAGATATACAGGCAATGGGGCGTAGAAATTTATCTTGCCCTACAAGAAAAAAAGGGAAAAGGGGATGGGGGGAGTGGGGTGACAGAAGGGAAGACTGACTGGGGAACAAGGCAATCAGAATATATGCCATCTTGTGGTGGGAAGAGGGTAGAAATGGGGAGAAAATTTGTAATTCAAAATCTTGTGGAAATCGATGCTGAAAACTAAAAATATTAAATAAATTAATGAAATAAATTTTAAACAAATAATTATTAGAGTGCCTGGAAGCCATGATAAATAGTCTAGACATTGTCCTTCAAGAAATTGAGGAAAACTGCTCTGATATTCAAAGACTAGAGGACAAACAAGAAACACAAATAATTCACTGATCACTCTCTGAAAGAAATCACAAAATGAAAACTCCCAGTAATATTATAGGTACATTCCAGAACTTCAAGGAGAAAATATCACAAGCAGCTAAAATCTAACAATTCAAAAATCATGGATCCACAGTCAGGATATCATAGGTTTTAGTGGAGTCTACGTTAAAGGATCAAAAAACTTAGAATATGATATTCCAGCGAGCAAAAAAGCTAGGATTAAAACCAAGAATCACCTATCCAGGAAAACTGAGTATAATCCTTCTGGAGAAAATTGGGATTTTGATTAAGCAGAGGACCTTCAAGAATTCCAGATGTAAAGGCAAGAGCTGAACAGAACATTTGACACTGAAACACAAAACACAAGAGAAGCATAAAGAGGTAAATGTGAAAGTAATCACAAGGGACTCAATAAAGCTAAACTGTTTACATTCCTCTCTGGCAAAATGATACATGTAACTCCCTAGAACTTTATTATTAGAACAGTTAAAATGCGTTTACATAGAGAGCACAAATGTGAATTGATTATGTTAGAATCATCTCAAAAAACATTGAGAATGAGAAAGAAGGATGAATTGGATGAAGGGGGAAGGAAGAAGTTGAATGGGAAAATAAAATTCTTACCTAAAAGAGGCACAAAAGGAAGAGCTTCTAAAATGGAGGAAAAAATGGCAGGGGTGGCAGGCAATGCTTAAATCTCACTCACTGGAATTGGTTCAAAGAGAGAAAAATATGGTTGTTGCCCTTCATCCTCAAAGAGGACCAAAATGACATAACTATTAGAGTTAAGTAACAATGTGTCCAACTGTCGCTTATCAGACCAATATGAGCTCAGAATGTTCTACCACAGGTCAGGCAAAATAGTCCAAGTGAACATTTGGGTGTGGATTTTTTAAATTTATGCATCTTGTGTTTCTTTTGAGCTACTTCAAGTCTGTTTCACTCGTGGAGCATAACACCTTCTTTGATAAGGGTAGAACATGCTGGACAGTCCTGTGACAGTGTCTCTATGTTATATAATCAATTCCAAAGTTCTTAATAGAGACCTTGAGAGTGTCCTTGTATCACCTCTTCTAACCACCATGTAAGTGCTTGCCCCGTGTGAGTTCTACACAAAACAGATGCTTGGCAGTTTAGTTTGAGCAAGAACCTTAGTGTCTGGTATCTTATCCTGCCAGATGATCTTCATAATTTTCCTAAGACAATTTACATGGAAGCAATTCAGTTTCTGTGTATGACACTGGTATACTGTTCAAGTTTTATAGGTATACAACAATGAGGACTGCACAAAGGCTTTGTAGACCCTCACAACTGTGGTCCATCTAGTACCTCTTCTCTCCCACACTTTCTTCCTTCTGAGTCTCACAAACACTGGGCTAGTTCTGGCAATGCCTGTCAACCTCACTATCAACGTGTACATCCCTGGAAAGTATAATGCCAAGGTAAGTGAACTTATCAACAGCATACAAAAGTTCTCCATTTGCTGTAACCAATGGTCTCACATAAAGGTGGTGTGGTGCTGGCTAATAGCATACCTGTATTTTCTTGGTGTTAATTGTTAGGCTCAAATTAGCACAAGCAGAAGAGAATTGATCCATAATTTGTTGCATCTCAACTTCAGAGGGTGCATTGAGTGCAGAATAATGAGTAAACAAAGAAATCATGCACCAATACTCCTTTCAGTTTGGTCTTGGCTTTTCAAGTTGAAGAATTTACCATCAGTGAGGTAGCTGACCTTGATGCCTTGTTAGTCCTAGTTGAAGATATTGATGACATAGCTGAAAACATCATACCAAAATGGATGGGAGCAAGTACCCAGACTTGTTTCACTCTATTGGTGCCTGGGAAATTGCAAGAGCATCATCCATTACTGAGAATCAAGGTAAACATGCCCTTGTGAAATTGATGTACAATACTGCTGAACCAAATTTGGGGCATACCAAATTTTGACATAATTTTCCATAAGCCCTAATGCTTGACTGTATCAAATACTTTAGTCAGATCTACAAACATTGATACAGACTGTTCTTCTGCTCCTGGCATTTCTCCTGGAGTTATAGAGCAGAAAACATCATATTGACCATTCTTTGGCTCTTTCTGAAGCCACACTGGCTATGAGGAAGATGACCATCTTCCAGGTTAAGATCAGCCTATTAAGGAGGATTCTGGCAAAAATCTTGCCAGCAATGACTAAGAGAGGAATCCACATCTCCCCCCGCCCCATGATTGTCATAGGACAATTTATTTTCTTTAGTTTTATAGATATAGACAATGGAAGTGTCCTGGGACTCCTGGGGTGTCCTTGCTACATAACTTGAAAAATTTCAGTCAGCTCTTGTATGGGAAATGACCTCCCCCCCACCTTGTAAATCTCAGCTGGGATAGAATCAGCACCAGGTGCTTTGCCACACAAAAGAAGCCTAATGGGACTCTAAACCTCTTTTTCAAGGAGGGAGGGCTTGACTTCAACCTGAGGTAAATGGTCAATGGCCTCAGCATTGATTGAAGATGGTCTGTTGAAAACACTACGGAAGTGTTCAGCCCATATTTCTAGGATCGTGTATTTATCACTAATCAATGTGGCTCCAACATGAGATGTGCCAGGGTTCTTTGGCCCATAAATAGCAGTCAGGGCATCACAAAAGTTCTTTGGATTGTTTCTGTCAGCATAAAACTGAATTTCATCTGCCTTCTTACTGAGCCAAGAACACTGTATTTCTCTAAGCTTTGCTTGTACTTTACTTTTGATGGAACTGAATGCTGCCTTCTTAGAGATGGAGGACCTACCCTGCTGATAAACCTTGTGGAGTTCTTGTTTTTCATTTAGCAGCTTCTGAATTTTCCCATCACTTTCATCAAACTAGTCTTGATGTTTGCAAGCATTCTGACCTAGATGAGCTAATGTAGTGCCATACACCAAATCTCTGAAAGCTTCCCACTCCTTTACTCCTCCACTTTTGCCAACTACATGTTGGCTGAATTTTCCCTCCAAGTTAGCAATGCATAACAATAAACTCAGAGAAAATCTCTAATCTGTTGACCTTAATTCTTCTAGTAGTCATTTTCCCTGGGGCAGCGGGGTGGAGCTGCTTTTGTGAATGTGAATATTTAGCTGGGAGGGAATGAGTCTATGATCAGTCTAGGGCTGCTATTTAGATGTGATACCTGATGAGTTCTTTTGCAACAAGAGCTGTTCATCTGTCAGGTCTAGTGGATTTTGTGTTTTCTATAAGTGCGTGTTTATTCCATGTGCCAGTGGTGAATGGAATCATTTTTGTTGAAGTTTTTGTATACTTTTTTGTGCATTTTAACTGCAGGGTGAGAATCCCACCTGGTAATCAGGCCACGGTAAGTTATACAGACAATTTTTAGGGCATTTTTTCTAGCCCCTTCTTCATACCAGGAAGTGAGCAGTGCAATCCTTAAAAGGCTGCTCAGACACCTATAGGGCTACCAAATCCCACTGCTGCTTACATTGAGAAGAGGACTCTATAGCCTGGGCTGCCCGTGGGCAGGGCTTTAACTACAGCTCCCAGTGCATTCAAATTAGTTCATTCATCACTTGCTGTTGCCACTGGACTCTGAGATCTGTAAAAATGGTAAAATGGTATGGATGAGCTCTTTCGATTCACGGGTAAATTGGATTTAAGTGAGGCAGAGTTGGGCAAAGTTGTTGGCCTCACTGTCTCTTCCTGAATCATTACAGTCCAGTGGCAGGACAGAGTCAAGATGATTCTTGATGGCTCAAGATACATTGGATGGCCTTGGTGTCTTCAATGTCTAATCAAACTCTAAGTGCTCCACAGTGCCGGCTTCAGCTGCATTCATGGTCATTGGAAAAATTGTTCTTATCTGCCGATTCTACCAGGGGAAGTCTTCCCATGTTAGAGATAGACACCCCATTAACTCACTGATGGTTTTGAGACCTCCCTGTTACCCTAAACCTGGCTGAGCCCATCTATGGTTTACTAGGGTGTAGCCACTGTGTGCATCCTCCAGCTTCTTGGAGCTACAGGTGAGAGGTGGATCAGGGGAATACCAAAATGGAAAGCAGCCCTGAAAAGGGCTTGTCAACCCTCATACCCAAGGTACTAGTTTTCCCTGAACACATCCTACACTCTAGTCAGAACAACTTGGAACTATGTCCAAAGAACTATAAAATTGCGCATAGCCCTTGTCCCAGAAGTGCCGCTACTATATCTGTATCCCAAAGTAATGTAAGCAAAAGGAAAAGACACTATATGTAAAAAAAATACAGAAGTTATTTCTGTGGTTGCAAAGAATTGGAAATTGAGGGTATGCTCATGAATTTATGAATGGCTGAATCTGCTGTGACATATAATTGCAATGGAGTACTATTGTGCTATTAAAAATGGTAAGGGGTGGTGGTGGTAGTGGTATCAGATGAAACCTGGCAAGACCAATATGAACTTATACAAAGTGAAGTGAGAAGAACAAGCAGACAATTGTGTTTAGTAATTGAAATGTTGACATGATAATCAATTGTGAAAAACTTTGCTACTTGAATCAAATCAAACATCCAAGATGATCCCAAAGGACTCATGATGAAAAAAAAAATTCTATCACCTTCCAGAGGGAGAAGATATGAACTCTGGGTGCAAATTGAAGTATGATTATGTCACATCTTAATTTTTTTCTTTTAAAATATAAGGCTAACATGAACATATAGTTTGAATGATTTCATATGTATATTTGATATTATATTGCATGCCTTCTCAGTGGATGTGGTGTGGGGTAGAGCATAGGCAGAGAATTTGCAACTCAAAGGTTACCAAACAGTGTGTAAAATAAATAATAAATACAAATGTTAAAAATGGCACTAACGTAGTTTATAGAAAGGAAATGAAATGGGGACAATTTTGGATTAAATTATTGTTATTTTTTATTCACCAGTAGCTTTTAGGTTTATTTATTGGTAGTTATTGTGTGTTCATGATCAGAAAATGTATTAGTCAATATGTATGGGATTACTCTAAACTTTAAGGATCTATGTCATTAGTATATAACCTGAAACTTGCATAGTATAAATTTCTTTCCTATCATGAAAAAAAAATCAGGGTTGGGCTTAGAACATGGAGTGAGAAAGATATTGGAATATAACAACCAGTTCTCTGCCCTCATGGCTGTTGAGTAAATGTTGGTGAATGTGTATGAATGTGTGTGTGTGTATGTGTGTGTGTGTATGAGGATATGTATAGTCCATGAGTCAGCTTGTGTATGTGTGAGTGTGTGTGAGTGTGTATGAGTGCGTAAATGAACAGATGTGAATGTATATGAGTCTGTGACTGTGTGAATGTGTATTTGTGAATATGAATGTGTATAAGTGTGTGAGTGAATGCTGGTGAATGTGTATAAATGTGTGTGTGTGTGTGTGCATGATAAGGCACTGGACCAGCTCAGAAACATGGTCTTGTGTTGGGTTGTATACATGGGGTTGTTGTACCCATGGACTTGCAGCCCGACTTCTCCCAGGAGTCAGCCAACACCATCCTGAGACCTGGAGACATCAGGACTAAGGTGAGCTCAGGGCCAGGGAAAAAGTCGGAGTTTCTCTTGAACAGCTTTAGTTACACTAAAAGGCAAAGTCTGAGGCACCAAAGACAATCTGATTTTTTAGCATGTCTCCCCCCACCCTGGTCCTCCTGATCCCCATGGTAACACTTCCTCTGAGCCCTTGGCATCCTTGATTTCCATGACACAAGGGTCTCTCAGTCATCAGAATAAGATGGGGCCTGCTCTGATAAGGGCTCAGGCCAAGGGAGAAAGAGGCAGGCTAATTACAAGAAGTGGAGAGAGTGCTGGCAGAAGGAGTAGGTCATTAAGGGCCGGGCCAGGTTGTGTAAGGGCCAGAAGGTGATGCTGGTCAGGGGCGACAGGGGTGGGGAGAGGAGGAAGCAGAAGCCATGTGTTAGGTGGCTTCCACCATTAGTTTCTTATGCCTCCACAAGATAAGCACAATAGGAATGGCAAGCAGGCAGGAGGCAGAAGGCCCTGGGAAGAAGCCCAAAGTAACTTCTCGCTTTTTCTCACCTTTAGGGTAAGAGACTCCCAGCCCTCTAGCTTCCCTACTGGCCCCTGGAGGTGAGGCTTGACAAGTGATTCATTTAGGAGCAGACAGAGAGGAGGAAGCAGGGGAGGGGGTGGGTCTAAGCCCCTTGCAGCCTCTGTTGCTGCTGTGATCACTCCCCTGCATCCTCCCAACCCCCAGCAGCGGCAGCTTCTGCTAGGGGTATAGCATCCTGGACCTGGCTCTCCCCTTTCTCCTACCATCTCGTGCTGGCACCTCATTACGCATTCCTGCTTTTCCCTGTGCCTCCATCCCAGAGCCCATTCCTGGGCCAGTGCACAGAACCCCATTTGGTGTGGGATGGGGAATATATATTTGTGATTTCCACATTGGGTGGCTGCCCAGGTACCCACCTTAGAGAGAACCCTGACTACAAGTGCCGTTTTAACAACCAGTTCACTGAACTCAACATTAAATTAGGTATTGGTTCTGCTGAACTGGTTGAACCGGCTGAATCCCACCACTGGAATATAGAATGAATGCTGTGTGGTAATCCAGTTATCAGTGATTGATTTCTCTTTAGACTATGCACATAACACCTTCCCATATAAAATAATGAAGAATAGCATTTAGATACTTTTCAGACAACACTATAACTACAGTTATAAAACAGGATGCAGAGCAAGACAATTTATTTGCAACAAATATTAAACTTTTAGGCTCTAGTGGCATACAAATCACTAGTATAGCTGATTCTTCCCATGCAGCAAATTGAACTCTAATTTTTATATTATATTCATATCACAAGGTATAAAATTGATTTGAGGGCAGAAAATGCCCTCTCTATTCCTATTTAAATAAAGATCTCATATTGCACAAATTGATAAATAGTGTTCTGGTTTTAAAGATACAGCAAAAATGCTTTTTAAAAATATTAGTCTCATTTTGAAGTTTAATCTTAATAGACATTATGGTTTTTGATACAAAATGTTAGCTTTTTTGTTTTCATCGTAGTTATTTTATCTTTAATTTATGAAATAAAATAACCATTCCTATAGCATAATAGAATAAAAAATGGTTCCACGTAAAACTGCAAATATATATGAAACTTGCTATTTCTTTTAATATATAATAAACTTATGTAAATTCTTCCCCCTCCCTTCCTAGTCTTAAAGATGGTTACCATTAAACACAAATATGTGTGCATGTGTGTAAAATCATTCTATACACATTTGTTTTTCAGCATTTCTTTCTCTGAATGCAGATAGTATCTTCCTTCATATGTCCTTTGTAGTTAATTTTGGTATTTATCATAGTTAAAATGACTTATTCACTCAAATATGTTCTTTAAACAATACTGTTGTTAATGTATAAAATATTCTCTTGGCTCTGCTCATTTTGCTCTTCATTATTTCATGCAAGTCTATCCATGTTTTTCTAAGATTATTAAGCTCATCATTTCTTATAGTACAGTAGTATTCCATCACAAACATTCCACAATTTGTTCAGCAATTCCCCAATTGAGGGGTATCGCCACAATTTCCAATTCTTTGTCACCACAAAGAGAGTTTCTATAAATATTTTGTAATATCATCTTTAGAAATAGGCCTAGTAATGGTGTTACTGAGTCAAAGGGTATTAGTAATTTAATAACTCTTTGGGCATAACCCCATGCTACTCTCTAAAAAGGATTGATCAGTTCACAATGCACCACCAATGAATTAGTGCCCCATTTTTTCCACAACCCCTCCATCTTTGTCATTTTCCCTTTCAATAATTTTAGCCAATCTGATAGATACAAAATGACAACTCAAGGATGTTTTGATTTGTATTTCTCTAATCAATAATGATTTAGAGTATTCTGCATGCTTATAAATTGTTTTTTTTTCTTCATCAGAAAACTGCTTTGTTTTTGTTGTTGCTATACCAAGGTAGCAAATACTGTGTTTATTAGTTCTTCAAATTTGTAGAGCCTTCTAATATATTAAATCACAAAAAATTAAATAAAATTGGAGAATTTTTTAAAAAGTATTATAGAATACCATAACAGTAGCCACAAAAAAATGAGGAGAGATTTCTTTTGTAAACTTATTATGACAATGATACTCTCATGAAGGCAGTATTGATTGACATTGCCAATTTTAACATCCTTTCAAGTGCTTCTGTAGTACTATGGAATTCTCCTTGTGGAAAAACTCTGTGGAAAAAATACTGACTACCTAATTTGGAAAACATTATTCATTGTTTGATTCATCTGGGAAACTGGGAGTGGGGATATATTCACAGCCATTGTGTCATCCTTCCCTCTTTTGGCTGGAGCTCAAGGTGATCATGTCTATAGCCTGCCCAACTGTGGCTTTTATTTCCTCCTCTCAACTAGCCAAGAGAGGATTGACTTCAATTAGATCCATGCCCAACAGCAAACTAGTTTATCTGTTGGAGAATGACTTGTATTCCTATACATTTAAAAAAGTTCTTTATATATTTGAGATAAGATCTTTATCTGAGAAATTGTCTATAATTTTTCCAATTTTCTGCTTTCCTGATGATCTTGGCTGCATTTGTTTTATTTATACAAAGCTTCTTAAAAAATTTAATATAACCAAAATTCTCTGTTTTACTCCTTACTCTGCTTTCTCTCTTGTTTATTCATAAGTTGTTTACCTATCCATAAGTCTCATAACTAACATGTTCCATGTTCTTTAACTTTTCTTATAATATCTCTTTTTATATCTGGGTCATATATTCATTTTGACCGGTAAATGATGTAAGATAATGATCTATACCCAATTTCTGCCACTCTGCTTCCCAGTTTCTTAACTTTTCTTAACCAAATAATGAATTTTTATTCCCAAATTGTAAGTCTTCATAGTTGTCAAATACAAAGTTACTAAATTTATTTGCTGCCGTAAATTGTGTCTACTCTGTTCCACTGATTTATCTTTCTATTTCTTAGCCAATACCAGATAATTTTGCTAATTACTGCCTAATAATATATTTTAAGATATGGTATGGCTTAACCTCCTTCCTTTACATTGTTTTCTATTTTTTTCTTGGATATTATGGACTTTTTGTTCTTCTTAATTAATTGTTATTGTTTTTTTTCTAATTCAGTAATTTACAACTCCTCTCATATATAAATTAATTTTAGAGTAAATAAGTCAAAAGTAAATTATATTTTATTTTGGTGGTCTTAGTCTTGGAATATTATTAGTCTGGGAAACTCCTTTTTGTGGAAATTATCTCCATATATGTTAGTTGTTGTCCTTCATACCCAAAGAGGAGCAAAATGACATCACTATGTTGGGCTCAGTATACAGTGTGCCTGACTGTGGCTGATCAAACCAACATGAGTTCAGAAGGCCCTACAATAGGTTTGGCACAAAGAGTCCATATACGTAGATGGGCATTTTGCTAGGAAAATGTAGTCTTAACAGTGTAGACTGGGGCACAGAGACATTCAATGACTTGCAAAGAATCATAAAGAAAGAAAATGTCAAAGTTAAGACTTAAAAACATTTATTCTCTACTCTGAGATCAATGTATTGACTATGTCATGCTTTCTCTCTCTGTCTCTGTCTGTCTGTCTGTCTCTCTCTCTCTCTGTCTCTCTGTCTCTCTCTGTCTCTGTCTCTGTCTCTCTCTGTCTCTCTCTCTCTCTCTCTCTCTCTCTGGCTCTTTCTCTGTCTCTCTCTCTCTCTAGGCAGTTGGGGTTGTGACTTGCCTAGAGTCACATAGCAAATAAGTCCCTGAGGCCAAAACTTGAAATGAGGCCCTATCAACTCAAAGGCCAGTGCTTTTTCCACAGCACCACATACCTAGCTGCCTTGCCAAACAGTCTCTTTGTAAATTCAGAATTTCTACAAAATCATAACAAAGTCCTTGGAAACTCATTCAGGTTCTATTTTTCATATATTGTTCACAGTAACTAATATTTTATTGAGAATATGAAAGATAATTTATAAATACTAAGCTGAGCTATTAAAGCCATTACTGAGGAGATTTCTTTTTTGTCATTGTATCCCTACCACCTAAAGATCTCAGTGCCTGGTTCATAGTAGACACTGAATAAACATTTGTTTAATATTGAATGACTGAATGGATGGAATTCGAAAGAGATAATTTTTTTCAGCAACCTATTATAATTCAGCAACCTATTATAAACTTTTGTTCAGGAAAATGAAGTTAAACTCCATCTTAATTAGAAAGCAGACTGTTGGGAAAACATCATACAATTAAAGTAGGATAGCATATGGAATAAAAATGTCTGGTATGAATATATCTATATATGTGCATATATTACCCATGGATGGCTCAATTGGTATATGTATTAATGTTTAGTTTGTGTTTTAGCAATACCAAATAATGCTAATCATTTTGACAAGTACCCATATCAGGAAATTATTAACAATAATTTGCATTTACTGCAACTTTCCCATGGATCTGTGAACTAATTAATGTGAGTACTCCCTTCAATGATGCAGATGACAATGTTTCTAAGAGTTTTCACTTTCATCTTTTGTCCATATCTTAACGTACATACATGTCAAAGGATCCACCTAACATTATGGTAGATAGGAATAGTCTTTCAATTTTCTTAACAATGTGCATATATCAATTGATCACAGAAGTTATCAGTTATTGATCATGTCTTGCCATATGACTGACCATTTTTTTAAATTTTAGGGTCATACACATAACTGATGATACACACTGTGCCACTTCTTTTGTATCCTTCCTCGTTTGTAAGGTACTGCAATCTGCTAACACCTACCACGAACCTCTCCATTAACCTTTGGGTGATCCTCCCTTTGAAATCTTAAAACCTTTGGAAACTATTGTATTCTATGTATGGTTCACTGATACACCCACACACCCACACCCCCCCACACCCCCCCACTCAATGCATATGCACATGCATGTGCACATACATATGTACACTACATTCAAGGCACATACATGCATGTATACATGCATGTTCATACATATGCACTTACACATATATGCACATATACATGCAATTACATGTCCACATAACACACCTATACATGCATATTCATGAGGCATACATACATATATACACACACACACACACATACATATATATATATATATATATATATATATACACACACACACATACATATATACACACACACACACACACACACATACATACACAATGAGTCCTAGGTCCAAGGAGAATCTTTGGGCATTAAAGTAATTGTATTGTATATGCATACATGCGTGCATGTGTACACATGTGTATGTGCATGTATGTATATATGTGTTTATGTATGTATTTGTATACATGTATATGTGTGTACATATACATAAAACTTGTCAGTAAGAAAAACAGAGAGCATCACAGATTGAAATAGTGTCATGACTCATCAAAGTTTGAAATAACTGTTGTAGAAAATTGTAGCCATTTACTATGGCATTACATCTATTTTTTGTTCCATTGCTCTTTTGGTTGAAGCATGAGTTTTTTATCCAAGAATTCTATTCCCGTATTTGGAAAACAAAAGAATTAGTCATCCTTCTGTTTAGAAAAAATACATAAATTGTTGTTCAACTTCCATAGAATTGTTCTTGTATGTCAAAGGCCACACATTCAGAGAACTCTAATTTATAAATTCCCAAAGGAAAAAAATTAATAATATACAGACAATTTCAACTGCCACTTAAATTCTATGCAATGTAGATTTTCTTTTTGTTTTTAGGAATATATTTTATTTAGAATAGAGTTGTTTGTTTGTTTTCTTCTTCGTAAGAGTCAAGTGTCCTCTGCCAGTAGCTATATAAGTTGTTTTGCTCAAAACATCATTTAGCCTTTCTTCAATGCTAAAAAAATAAGTAAACAAACAAATAAATAACAATAAAAGAAAACAAAAAAGAAAGAAAAAAAAACTAAAATAAAATATTATTTAGTCATATGTCTTTAATTTGTTCTTCTCTTAGCTGGTGGATCACTAACCAACTTTTAAATTCCACCTCAAATGCCTCATATTATATTCCATGTGTTCTTCCTAATAATCATTGCCCACCTACTCCTCCCCACCCAACCCTTCAACCTCAGGTCTCTAAGGGTACTTTTTATCTATAACTCACTAAATCATTTATCTTGTACAGTATAGTATATAATAGTTTTCTATGTTCGTGTCTTATTCCCACACAGCACTGTGGTTTCCATGAGGATTTTATCTTATTCAATATAAAAGCCTTGTATTTTATGCTGTCTGTAATAATTTTAAATGGAAATTCTCTTTCTATTTCTTCATAGTGAATTGTGTTGGTAATATATAGGTATGCTGATGATTTGTGTAGGTTTATGTTATATCCTTCAACTTTGCTAAAAGTGTAACATGCTTTGATAAGTTTTTTTTATTTGACTTCTTAGGGTTCTCTCAGTAAACCATTATGTCATTTATACATTGTGATAATTTTGTTTCTTTATTGTTTATGCTCATTCCTTCAATGTATTTTTCCTTATCTCATTATCATTTCTAGTACAATATTGAATAGTAATGGTGATAATACACATGATTAATTCACCCCTGATCTTATTGTCTCCATTACACATTTTTTCCTCTACGTTTTAAATGGATAATTTTTGTAAGCTTAAGAAAAGCCCCCTTTATTCCTATGCTTTCTAGAGAATTTTTTAAACAAGACTTTTTTTTTGTTTTATCAAAATAACACATTTTTCTCTATCTTTTCAATAATCATATGATTTTGTTGCTTTTACCATTAATATGACAAATTGTGCTTATCTAATATTGAACTCAATTGGCCTAGTATAAATCCAGAATAATAGTGCATGATTTTGTTGATGTAATGCTCTAATCTCCTTGCTAGTATTCTATTTATTTTTTCATCAATATTCGTTAGGGAAATTTGTTTATAGTTTTCTTTTAATTTTTTTGACTCTCCATGGTTTAGGTATCAAGACTGTATTTGTGTCATAAAAGAATTTGATAAGATTCTTCTTTTACATCTAGTTAAGGCAACTTATGCAGTACGTCAATTACTTTTCTTTAAATGTTGGTAGAATTTACCTACAAATCTAACTGGTTCTGTTTCTTTTTTCCTTAGAGAGATAAAGTGAGTAATTGGGAAAATGGGAAGCATGAAAGATAGAATAGTAGTGAGATTAACGGGATGGGGATGATAGATATTTGTTTTCATGAAGGTGGAATGTTGAAGGCAGTTATGGAGGTAAATGGGGTCATGATTAGCAGAGAAGAAAGTGAATGTATTATTAATGAATTGAGTCTTCATAGGTATCTGAGTCTTTGGATTATTTCATATGGGAAAAGGGGATGACTAACAGTGTATGTCTTGAATGTCATGAGGGAAGAGCACATGGAGGGAGAAAAGTGGAGGACTTTAAAGGAATTCATAATTGGTGAAAAGATATAATCTACTAACATTATAAGGAACTAAAATGGGCACTGGTATTGACAAAAAGAATAATACAAAATTAAATGAAAGTTGAGCAACTTTTGGTTAAGACTTTAATCATCACAACTTTAACTTCTATGTAGTTATAATGCTCAAAGAGACAATGATTTTACTATCTAGGTATTCTCTTACCTTGGCAGATTACAAAACATCCTCGCTTTCTCATATTATGTGACTTTTGTCTGTTTCTTTTCATAAATTTCATTAACAAAATGAGCAACTAATGTTCTCAAAATGTTTGATAGCTTATCTTATTATCCCAGTCACATTTTGGAACAGATTTTACTCCTGATTTACCATTGAAGTTCCTGAGGGGTACAGATATCCTGTTGATATGGAAAGCTATTTGCCAAGTTTATGGTTGGTGTTTTGTTTGCTTTAGCACTGATTTAAAATGTGTTTATGTATACAGTCATCCCTGGTGCGGTATTTGCTATCATACCTATGCTGAATTCTTAGTACATAAACAGTGACTAAAGCTATAAATGTGGGTTTGATTTAAATATATATGCACATATATGTATGTATTTATCTATATAAATATCTATCCAGATAGATATAGTTAAATATAAATACATATCAATATATTTCTACATATATTTAAATTCAATTCCCATTCATCTAACTTAACTACATAGAAATATAGATGAGAGATAGAAAGATAGTAAGAGATACATATACACTTTTATCACACTCCCTTATTTTCTCATTTCTTTTAAGCACCATTTCATCATACCTGAGATTCTAGAGCATAAGTCTCTTCTACTTTATGTCTTTCATTCTTGCTCACTTCACAGAAATTTTGAGCACCTAGATATTGAACCATTTTTCTGTGATTGTAGGAGGTCCTCAGGGCTCCATTTTTGTCCCTTAATTTTCTCAGTGTTTATCAAAATGGACATTGTTTCCTGTGGATTTCTTTATTTATGTATGAAGATGAATATTCATCAATGGTCTATAACAGTCATACACAATACACCATCTACAGCAGGTTGTGGCCTGCCAAAGGATTTTGGGGGCGAACAAAAAATGTAAGGTTGCCACTGCTCACTCTCCTGGTTATCATGTGACCCATGGCAACCTACCATCATCAGTCTGTCTTGTATAAGATGTTAGCTATTAGCCATTTATAGAATACTGATATCAATGAAAACATAATATCATTAACATAATAGAGTTGGGTGGGTGATGATGGGGTGCTCGGTGCTTGTGCTTGGACCCTAATTCTAACATCACATTTCTCCTTAGCCTCTGCTTGGGTGCCTGTTTCTGGACCCCAGTTCTAAAATCTCATCTCTCCCTAGCTTTAAAGCATTGGCCCAAGCAGTCCCTCTCCAGTTCAAGGGCAGCCTGCCTTAGCAAAACACTTATCTCTCCTCCTGATACTGTGGCCAACTGCACATATAGAATTTACTGGTCTGACTCCCTGTGTATGTGCTAATTGGCTGTGTGCTGGGATGTAACAATATTTACTACTTACTGACCTTCCTGATATGTATCCTAGACATAGTCAAATGTATACTCCCTTACATTCATCTTGTCTAACAAGACATTTGATGGCAGTAAACTGGATATCTCCAGCCAGCCCTGGTTGATGGTTGACTTAGTGACCTTTCAGAATCAAAACCACACCCCCAGGTAGCCTCCACCTTGGGCTATTTCCCAGTGAACTCTGGGTAAGATACCTGCGCAGTAAAAACAAAAAGTGCATATTTCTTTAAGAACTGACCACTCCTTAACCACTCCCTAATCCCACCCCAAAACACCTAATTGACAGGTTTCACCCCCAAATCTCCTATTTAAACTTTCCCTGCACCCACATAAGGTTGCAGGTTCCTTAAGAACTCTTGACTGCTGTAAAGTTTAATAAATTTTTGCCATCTTGACATAAAGAATGTTTGAGATCATGAATTCATTCCAGATGACCCCAACCCTCTCCAGTACTGGGGAAACCACAAACAGTTAGAGTCTGTAAAGGTGTGCCACCCTCAGGATCCTATCCTAAGCAGTTAGAGTCCATAAGGATGGGTAAAACTAATTTGATTCCTGAATCCCTGGGTTTTTCCCCCTCAACAGGTGGTGTATTGTGCATAGATTACTGAGCCTAGAGCCAGAAACATCTGAGTTCAAATCCAACCTCTGATGCTACCTGTATGACCTTGGACAAGTCACTTTTATTGTCTGCCTCAACTATAAAATGGAGAAAACAAATACCACACAGATTAATTGTGAGTATCAAATGTGACATCTATAAAGTTCTTGGCACAGTGTCTAGTTCATAGTAGGCACTTAATAAATATTTATTCCCAGTAAGCTAGGGCTGTTAACTGATATTTTCATTTTCTCAAATGGCCCTGGAATGGAAGAAGGTATTAAGTTAGAGGGACAAGCTAATTAGTCAAACTAGAAGTAGCATCAGTCACTCTGACATGAATTATACCAAAGTCACAAACATCACCTTTAAGGTGTGGGGCTGTACAAAGGGTACAAATCCCTCAGAGGCCCATGATATGGTCTCTGCTTTCTTGCTCAATACTTGTTTTGTCCTTCAAGGGTTCAATAAAGATCCTGACCCTATAGATAATGAAAGTATGATGGAAAGGGGAAAGAAAAATAAAAGAAAAATAAACCTTCACAATCCAAGATATTAGAACTTTCTGTACAATTGTCACTTATGTATTTCAAAAGATCACAAAATCACAGAAGCAGAGTGTTGGAAAAGAGCTTAAGCAGCCCTCTAGGCCACCTGATTCCTCTTCAAGTATTCCTTTGATGGCATTCTATGACAAGTGGTAATCTGGTCTTCACTTGAATACAGAATAACCCATTCCTTCATGATGAGGATTTTTCAAAATGTTGTTTCAGTAGCATGGATTATATAAAAGCTCCTTTGGAAAGAAGCATGTCATTGCCATCAGAAATGGGCAAATGATAAATAGTGGTATGGATTCAGGTTCAGAATCTTTAGAAGGAAGCAGAAGAAATCTCAAGGGGAGGAAATGATATATTCAATATATTTGAAATTCAATATATTCAAAATTTAAAAATGATATATTCAAAAAAGAAACAAACTCAAACATGGTTCAATTCATTTCAAAAAGCACTTATTAATTGCCTGCTGTGGTCCCAGGCTTATAATTGTGAATAATGAGAGAGACAGAGAGAGAGACAGAAAGAGACAGAGAGAAGGAGGAGGAGAGAGAGGAACAAAGAAACAATTAGTCACTGCACTCAAGGAATTTCTTTGGGGGAAGGGCATATGCACAGAAACACCATGTAATAAGATACGAATAAATACAAAATAATTTGAGGTTTGGAAAACACTAAATATTAGGAAAATCCAAAATAGCCTGATATAGGGAGTAAAACATTCAATAAAATCATTCTGTATTTCTAGAACATATTCCTATACCATTCCTCCCACATTCCTTCCCCAGTCCTCCATTTCTCTGTCTTTAGTTGTTTTGTCCTTTACTCTCTAGGAGGACCATGGCATTGGGAAGGTGGTGCTACAATTTGCAAGTGAATTGGATTTAAGTGAGGCAAGGCTATGCAAAGTAATAGATCTCACTCTTTCATCTGGAGGCATCTGGGTCTTTACATAAGTTAAACAAATAAATTAATCTGGCTGGGTAAGACCCTCTGGGTTTCTTGCCAAAAAAGGACACAATTGCTATTTACACTAACCCTGAGCCATCAGAGTCCAAACAATGACCACTGGAGATGGCCCCAGATGCAGTTGGAGAACTTGGCCTTTATACACTAAGGTCTTTTTTTTTTCCTTAATAGTATTTTATTTTATTTTTCCAATTACATGTAAAGATAGTTATTAGCATTAACTTTTTTTTTAAGATTTTGAGCCTTCCTCAAGATGGCATGCAATCTGATGTAGGCTTTACATGTACAACTATGTTAAACATATTTCCACATTAGTCAAGTTGTAAAAGATTAATCAGAACAAAAGGGAAAAACCATGAGAAAGAAAAAGAGAGAGAGAATAGCATGCTTCAATCTGCATTCAGACCTCATAGTTCTTTCTTTGGATGTGCATAGCCTATTCCATCTTGAGTCTTGTGAAGTTCTCTTAGATCATTGCCTTACTGAGAAGAGCTAAGTCTATCAGAGTTGGTCATCAAACAATGTTACTGTTGCTGTGTACAATGTTCTCTCAGTTCTGCTCATTTCACTCAAAATCAATCCATGTAAGTCTTTCAAGGTTTTTCTGAAACTCACCTGCTCCTCATTTCTTAGAGAACAATTGTATTCCACTACATTCATATACCACAACTTGATCAGCCATTCCCTTTATGGACATGCCCTCAGTTTCCAATTTTTTGCAAACCTTAGAAAGAGCTGCTATAAATATTTTTTGTACATGTGGGTCCTTTTTCCTTTTTTATGATCTCTTTGGGATATAGACCTAGTAGTGGTATTGCTGTATCAGAAGGTATGCACACTTTGGGCATAATTCCAATTTGCTCCCCAGAATCATTGGATCAGTTCACAGTTCCACCAACTATGAATTAGTGTTACAGTTTTCCCACATCTTCTCCAACATTTATCATTTTCCTTTTCTGTCAAGTTAGCCAAACTGATAGGTATGAAGTGTTACCTCAGAGTTGTTTTAATTTGGATTTCTCTAATCAATAGTAATTTAGAGCATTGTTTTTTTATATGATTATAACTAACTTTAATTTCTTCCTCTGAAAAATGTCTGTTCATATCCTTTTGATGATTGTGGGAATGGCCTTGAACTCCCCTTGAATCTTCCCACTTGATGAGGCATTTGCCTGAGGCTATAAGCCTTTCATTATTGCTAGGACCAAATCTCTAGGCTAGGTTACTCTGACCTAGCCTAGCCCTCCATTGTCTAGCTAGTTTCCACACTAGATCCAATCAAAGTATAGATGCCTATATCTGTTACCCTTAAACTAGCCTAACCCTATATTGTCTGTTATCTCCAGGTAGTCTTCAGCTACTAACCACCCTCAATCCCATTCTCTTGGTTCCTGGAGTCTGACCTCATCCCAGTCACATCAAGCTCCTCCTCTAGACTCTCCCTAAACCTCTCCTCCCATCACCCCAGGACCACCGTAGATCCCTCCTACAATCTTTGTGTATATAAGTTTCATCTTGCCTCCATGAAGGTGCTCAGATTCCATCTACCTCAGATGGAATCCGGCCTGCTTGTGAAAATGAGTACCAGAAAGGGTGAGATTACTTAAGACAACCCAATATGAAGAACCTGTAATAAACTTTGTTTCTCTTTGGCTGTGAGAACACTTGAATCGAATTCATTAGAGCAGGACCCAGCACGGTGGTATTTTGAGGTCTCGAGCACCCCTAAAAACAAATAATTCCCTGACCTCTTCATACAGTTCTCTGACTTTGACCTTTTATCAATTGGGGAATGACTTCCATTCTTACAAATTTGACTCAGTTCTCTATATATTTTAGAAGTAAGACCTTTATGAAAGACATTGGCTGTGACAATTGTTTCCCAGCTTTCAGCTTCCCTCCTAAACTTGGTTGCTTTGGTTTTGTTTATGCAAACACTTTTTAATTTAATGAAACCAAAATCAATTTTGCATTTCATAATGTTCTTTATCTCCTGTTTGCTCATAAATTCTTCCTTTCTCCATAGATCTGACAGGTAAACCACTCATTGCTCTTCTAATTTCCTTATGCTATCGCCAATTGTGTCTGAATCATGTACCCATTTTGACCTCATCTTGGTACATGGTGTAAAATGTTGGTCTATGACTAGTTTCTGTCATATTATTTTTCAGTTTTCCCAGCAGTTTTTCAAATAGTGAGTTCTTATCCCAGAAGCTGGAGTCTTTGGGTTTGTCAAACAGTAGATTACTCTAGTCATTGACCACTGTCTTGTGTACCTAACCTTTTCCACTCATCCACCACTCTATTTGTTAGCCAGTACCAAATAGTTTTGGTGATTGCTTTCTAGGGGAAAGTCTTTCTCAGGTCTCAGTTTTTCTGAGGCAATGTCTATTCAGTGATTAAGGCTAAGTAAGAAATGAGGCAAAGAATGGCCTGTTTTAGGTAGTCAAACAAACAAATTAATCTGGGAGGGGAAGACCCTCTGAGTTTCTTGCCAAAAAAGGACACAATTGCTATTTACACTAACTCTGAGCCAGCAGAGTACAAACAATGACCAAATAAGGCTTTGGCTGGGGCCTTTTGTTGTCTAATCCAGGAGAGCAAGAGTGATTGCTATTTAAGGCATGGTCCTTAAAAAAAAATCTAGGATTTAAATCCCAATATATCCTAGATTTTTTTTTTAAGGACCATGCCTTAAATAGCAATCACTCTGATGATTTCCTGTCCGGTTAGAGGGAGAGGAGAAAAGGAGGGAAGGAAGGAAGGAGTGAAGGAAGGATGGAGCTGTGTTGTCCAACTGGAACTGGCTAGTTGAGTCCCCAGTGGGGGAACCTCTGTCTCTTAAGTAGGTCCTGAAATCCTACATCAAGGGAGAAGAGACCAATTCCTATGTAATGAATCTGAAAATATTATCCACATGGGTATTGTCCTAGATCTAGGGATAATGTACTTCTTGTTCTAAAAGTTCCTTTACCTTCCATGACCTCTAAATTAAGGAAACATCTTGTCCATTTGTGCACTTGCTTTTCATTTTTTATTAACTTTTAATTATTCCTTAAAGCTGGCCACATTGGTTTATCTGTCCTTGATTATATGTTGTTCATAGTTCCCTAGTTTAGTTTTGTGGTTCCCAGCATACTCCCTCATCCCAATTACGCCAAACATTGAATACAGTTTTAAACTAAAATTAACTTATTCAGAATTCTCTTTCCATTCATCTTTTTTTTGGTAGTTTCTCACAAAATAGTTTTTTTTTTCCTTGTATGGGAGTGTGGCAGGAGAAAGGTTGGGGAGGGTCCTCAAAAAGAACCATCTGATGCACAATGGTTTGGGATTCACTGCTCTGGGAATTTTATAGAGCTCTAGCTAAGGGAATTCATTATCAGGTCCATACTTATTGCTATTTTATGAAGAGGACAGTGATGACGTGGAAGAAGAAAGCTGATATGAACCTTACACTAGGGGAATTCCTATAGTGCAACAAGCACATTAAAAAAGAATATTTAGTGTTTTTCAGAACCTCTGAGAAGTCATTTTGTTGTGAAAAGATTATCTTAGGGAAAGGAAATGTATAAAGGAGAAGGACATTACAACATATGGTTAGGTAATTATTTTGTAAAATATCAAAGGGAGATAGCTGCTTGAGGGATGGCATAAAACCAATAAAACTAGAAGCACAGGGAGATTTTAAGTGACCAAGTGACAATAGATTTAAAGTCCTAATTATGGCTGACAAATCGATTTCCTTTGCAACACATTCTATTTAAGAATTTGGGGGATCTAAAACAAAAGACCATGCAAAAACAGAATATAGGTGGGAAATGCAGACTTTAATGATCAGTTTGTGAAATACAAGGAGTCTAAGTCTGAAGAATTATGCATTACAATTGTTCTACATGCACAAATGTGAATGATCTAAGATTTCATTGGAGTAGATAATTTTGAGAGTGCAAATTCCCTTCAACAAGGCAGATTACAAGTACTCTATTACATAATGGTAGCTAGGTCCTTGGGACTTATCTGAGATGAAAAAGGCTATCTCCTCACTTGTCCAGGCTCTCTCTCTCTCTCTCTCTCTCTCTCTCTCTCTCTCTCTCTCTTTTTCACACACACACACACACACACACACACACACACACACACACACACTCTGTAGTTTATATTCTTTATAACGGGGTGGAGAACCTGAGGACTTGAGACCACATGTGGCCTTCTAGGCCTCCCATTTACAATAACAATTGTTAGTTATTATGATTATGATGATGATGAAAACATTGTGACTACTGTATATTTTTCATCCTTGAACTATTAAGTGGATTCAAAGTATAAAAAAAGAAAAGCTACTCAGATAATTCTCATGCCTTGCTCACAGTAATTCAAAATATACTTTGTTAGTGATACACTGAAAAATAAAGAATTCTACCCTCATTTCCAAGAGAATCGAGTCTTCTTCACGTCAGGTTCTGTCTTGCTTTTGTATTTTTATTCCCAGCACATGTGTACAAAAGTCCCTTAATGTCTGAAATCACTCAAGGTAATTCTTGAAGACTCAAGGTTACAGAAAAAGTTGCCATCTGTGTTAGTAAAGGGAGATGCCTATTCCAGCAATTTTGATACCAGTGGAATTGCAGTTCTCTTTATCCCTTATTCTCTAACTCTTCCCAGAGGAGAGCACAGTGTCTAAGAATCAAGCATTAAATCTCTGTCAGTTTTTTCATTCATACAATGAGGAAAGAATACTTGTGTTAGCTACTTCACAGGATTGATTAAAGGAACAAATTAGATAATGCATGTAAAGAGTTTTAGTTGAGAAATAGATTGTGACCTCATTGAGGTCAGGTACTATTTTTTTCCCTTTTTTGTATCCAAGGTTCTTAGCAAAGTACCTTGCACAGAGTAAGAGCTTAATAAATGATTATTGACTTATTTCCTTGACTTAATTCAAAAGAGGAAAGAGGGGGAGTCAAAACTGGTTAACGTGGAGTTGATTGAAGAAGTAGTAGGTATTAAGAAGTATATTTTTACATCTGTGCATGTGTGTTGAAGGTCAAATTTCAAAGCGAAGACAAAGAGCAATGAAAATGATCATACTCTTTAAATATAGATAAACTCAAAGAAGACTTGAAATGACATTTTGCCATTAACAAAATTTTACGTATGCTGTCCATCCATCTATCCATCCATCTATCTATCTGTCTATCTATCTATCTATCTATCTATCTATCTACCTATCTATCCATTGATGACTTTATTTAATTTGTTCCACATATAAAATGGTCTTTTTCCTGCTTTTGTTTGCTCATTTGTTTTTTGTTTTATCTTTGTTTTATGGATGCATGTTCTATTTCCATCAAGGAGAAAAAAAAATTGAAATGTAAACATGAGTTAACTGGATAAGCAAGTGATGTTTTACATTTATTTTGAAATTATCTGTATTTAAAGAGCAAGACCATCAGTTTTGTGTGTGTGTGTGTATGTGTGTATCTGTGTGTTTTCTTTGTAATTTGGCCTTTATCTTTGGAGGACTGTGTTATTCATGATAAAAATGATTATTTTCAGAGACAAGATAACTGAGTAAGTAATATGTCACTCTCACACTCTTTTACTGACCTTGAAAAACCCAGAAAATACCACCCCAGGAAAAATCCTGGACCAGCAGAGCCAGGAGAAAGACAGGGTGTAGCAGGTTTTTTGTTGCTGTTGTTTTGTTTTTTAGCTCTGGAAGCTAAGGGGATTAACAGGAAAGGTCTCTCTTGCTGTGGCTGAAGGGAATCAGTACAGGATGGGAGGCTTCCAGGCAAGCCAACAGCAATCCCCACCTCAGAAAACCAGTAGGAGATCATGAGCCCCAGGGTGATAGAGCTGGTATGGGCCATCACCAGGACTCCCTCTATGTCCCCGTCATGCCATCGCACAGCCAGGGGTATCAGCAGACATCAGTGCAAAGAATAACCACTTGCATGACAGACAGGTGTCCACCAGCAGCCGAGCCTACACTTGCTGTAGTGCAGTCTTGGAGAAGATGACACCTCCAGCAGACAGACCATCCCTCCCCTATCCCTGACACCTCAAGCTTCAGTGTAACCCAGGGGAAACACAGAAAGAACTTACCTGGCCTCGGCACACACCAGCCAGCTCCAGCTCAGCTTGGAGCTACAGCATTCAGTTTCCAGAGGCCAGAACTGGAGGCCCAAGCACACAAAACTACTATTCAGGCCCCTAGCCCCAGCACAGGAAGAAGGGACAGAGATCTCTGTGCCCAAGAAGCAGAGATCTGCTTTTAAAGCCAGGAAACACGATGAGCAAAAAGTGACTTAGAAAAAGGAAAGACCATAGATTCTTTCTACAGGGACAGGGAAGATCAAAATACAAATTCAGAACAGGACAGCATTGTCACAATTCTCACATCTGAAACCTCAAAGGGGAATATGAACTGGTCTCAAGCCCCAAAAACCTTCTTGGAAGAGCTCAAGAAGGATTTTAAAAGTCAAATTAGAGAGGTAGAAGAAAAATTGAACAGTCCCTTTAAAAACACAATTGAAAAAATGGAAAAAAATCACTGAAGAAAACAATTCCTTAAAAAGTAAAATTAGCCAAATGGAAAAGGAGGTACAAAAGCTAATTGAAGGAAATAATTTTTCAAAAATTAGAATTGGGCACATAGAAGCTAATGATTCAATGAGGCATCAAGAATTAATAAAAAAAAATCAAAAGAATGAAAAACAATAGAAGAAAACATAAAATGGCTCATTCAAAAAACAACTGACCTGGAAAATCAGTCCAGAAGAGATAATTTAAGAATTATTGGTGTAATAGAAAGTCAGGATGAAAAAAAAAGAGCCTGGATAGTATCTTCCAAGAAATCACAAAGAAAACTCTCTGAAGGTCCTAGAATCAGAGGGTAAAATAGTCATCAAAAGAATCCACCTGAAAGAGATCCCAAATTGAAAACTACAAGGAATGTTTAGCCAAATTCCAGAATTATCAGGTCAAAGAGAAAATACTGTCAGCAGCCAGAAAAAAAAAGAGGAAAAACAATTCAAATATCAAGGAACAAGACTCAGGGTCAGGCAGGACCTTGCAGCTTCTACATTAAGGATTAGAGGGCTTGGAATATGATATTCTGTAAGGCAAATGAGCTTGGATTACAACCAAGGATCAACTAAGTACCCAGCAAAATTGAGCATAATCTTTTAGGAAAGGAGATGGACATTCAATGAAATAGGGGATTTCCAGACTTTCCTGATGAAAAGACCAGACCTCAATGGAAAATTTGATCTTCAGATACAAAACTCAAGAGAGGCATAATAAAGGCAAACAGGAAAGAAATTAAAAAAAATGTAATTCAATAAGGGCAAACTGTTTACATCGCTACATAGGAAGATGGTACTTGTAAATCTTGAGAATCATATCTTTATTATGACATTTAAATGGATATACATAGAAAGAAGGTGTGGGTATAAATTAACTCATGTGATGATTAAAAAAAACTAGTTAAAGGATGAAAAGGGATTGTAATGGGAGCAGAGGAAAGAAGGAGGCAGTAAAGGGAAAACTATATCACACAAAGAGGTAGAAAAACATTATAGCAGAGGAAAAGAAGAGAGGGAGATGAGCATTGTTCAACTTTACTCTCATTGGATTTGGTTCAAGGAGGGAATAACATACTCAGGTATAAAAATCTAACTTGCCGTAGAGGCAGTTGGAGGGGAAAAGGGAAAGAAAAGGTTGAGGGGGTAGAAGAGAGGGAAGAAATAGTAAAGGAAAAGGGAAAGGGAAAGAAAAGGAAGGGGAGCTGATAGAAGGGAGGCAGTGGTCAAAAGCAAAACTCTTTTGAGGAGGGAAAAGGAGAAGGCAGAACCAAAAGCATAGACAGGGTGGGAAATATGATGGAGAAAAAGACACAGATAGTAATCATAACTGTGAATGTGAATGAGATAAACTCTCCCATAAAATGGAAGCAAATAGCAGAACAGATTAAAAACCATAATCCTACAGTGTGTTGTTTACAAGAAACTCGTTTGAAACAGGGGGATACACAGAGGGTAAAGGTAAAAGGCTGGAGTAGAATATACTATGCTTCAGCTGAACTAAAAAAAAATTTAAAAAGCAGGGATAGTAATCCTAATATCAGACACAGCAAAAGCAAAAATAGATCTAATTAAATAAGATGAGGAAGGAAACTATATCCTGCTAAAAGGCACCCTAGACAATGAAGTAATATAACTACTAAATGTATATGCACCAAGTGGTATAGCATCCAAATTCTTAGAGGAGAAGTTAAGGGAGTTACAGGAAGAAATAATCAGCAAAATTATATTAGTAGGGAACCTCAACCTCCCCCTCTCTGAACTTGATAAATTCGACCTCAAAATAAACAAGAAAGAAGTTAAGGAGGTGAATAAAGTTGGTAGACCTCTACAGAAAATTGAATGGGGATAGAAAATGATATTTTTCTCAGTGGTATATGGCGCAAACACAAAAATTGACCATGTACTAGAGTACAAAATCCTCACAATCTAGTGCAGAAAGGCAGATATATTAAATGCATCCTTTTCAGATTATAATCCAATAAAAATATGTGTAATAAAGAGCCCTGGAAAGATAGACTAAAAATTAATTGGAAACCTAATAATCTAATCTTAATGAATGAGTGGGTCAAACAACATATCAGAGAAGTAATCAATAGTTTCATTCAAAAGAATGACAATAATGAGATAACATACCAGAACTTATGGGATGCAGAGAAAGTGGTTTTAAGGGAAATTTTATGTCTCTGAATGCTTACACGCATAAAATAGAAAAAGAGGAGCTCAATGAATTGGGCATGCAACTGAAAAAAGCTAGAAAAAGAACAAGGTAAAAATCCTCAATTAAATACCAAACAATAAATACTGAAAAAAAGGAGAGATTAATGAAATTGAAATTAAGAAAACTATTGAAATAATAAATAAAAGTAAGAGTTGGCTTTATGTAAAAAGCAGTAAAATTGATAAACTTTTGGTCAATTTGATTAAAAAAAAAGAAAGCAGAAAAACCAAATTACCAGTGTCAAACCTGAAAAGGGTAAATTCACCAGAAATGAAGATGAAATTAAGACAATAATTAAGAGCTATTTTGTCCAACTGTATGCCCATGAAGTTGATAATCTTAGGGAAATGGATGAATATTTACAAAAATATAAATTACCCAGATTAACAGAAAAGGAAGTGAAATACTTAAATAAGTCTGTCTTAGAAAAGAGAAATTGAACAAATCATCAATGAACTCCCCAGGAAAAAAAAAATTTCCAAGGCCAGATGGATTTACAAGTGAATTCTACCAAACATTTAAAGAACAATTGATTCCAATATTATGTAGATTATTTGGGAAAATGAGTGAAGAATGAGTCTTAAACAATTCTTTTTATTATACAAATATGGTACTGTTACCTAAACCAGGAAGTGTTAAAATAGAGAAAGAAAATTATAGACCAATTTCCTTAATGAATATAGATGCAAAAATTTCAATAAAATATTAACAAAAAGATTACAAGAACTTATCACAATAATAATACATCTTGATCAGGTAGGATCTATGTGAGGAGTGCAAGGCTGGTTCAATATCAGCAAAATCATCAGCATAATTCATCATATCAAAAACAAAACAAACAACATTGGCAAAATACAATACCCATTCCTGTTAAAAACACCAGAGCACATAGGAATAAATGGATCCTTCCTCAAAATGATAAGTAGCATCTAACTAATGTAGTATAATGGCAAGCAAATGCTGTTTTTTTTTTTTCTTTTGGAGTGCTTCTCAGCACTAAGGCAATGAAGTGCCTTTGATTGAGTCTTGCTTCTGTTTGAATCAAGAGTCTTTGATGACCTGCTTAAGTCACAAGAAAGCCTAAATCACATGAGTTTGAGTCACATGGTTGTGATGCCCTCTGTGGGCTGACCCTGAAGAAGTGTGTGTGTGTGTGTGTGTGTGTGTGTGTGTATACTCTGTGGTTAGTGGTTAGTACTTTTCTTTGGGGCTCACTCATTGGAAAGCTGTTCATGTGATTTGGCCAGATGAGACTCTGGGTAGCCGTTAAGGAACCCTCAGATGTTGGTGCTTCTCTCTATGTACGCATTTCTATGGATGGATAGTTAGAAGCCCTGCCCGCTTTGTGTTATTTGCTCTGTTTATATAATTTCGGTTGTAATTTCTGTTTGTGTTTTCTGTGAAGTTCAGGGTACTGACTTTTTCCCTTGAACTATGTGAATGCTATATGTATGTTTAATTAAAGTGAGATTGTAAACCTCTTAAAGTTGCTTTCCTTAGAAAAGCAGATCAAAGAAGCTGTGCTAGCAGTCCTCCTGTGGTGTTATTGCTGCAGAGGCTGCAAGTAGCATTGTTCTTACATGTAGCATCTACCTAAAACCACGAGCAAGCATTATTTATAATGGGGATAAGCAAGATGAATTTCCGATAAGATTGGAGGTGAAATAAGATGCCCATTATGAACACTGTTATTCAATATGGTACAAGAAATGTTAGCTTAGCAATAAGAGAAGGAAAAGACATTCAAGGAATTAGAATAGGCAGAGAAAAAACTAGGTTATCAGTCTTTGCAGGTGACATGATGATATACTTAGAGAATCCTAGAGAATCAAATTTAAAAAAAACTACTTGAAATTATTCACAACTTAAATAAAAATGCAGGAATCAAAATAAACCCACAGAAATCATCAGCAATTCTGTAGATTACTAAAAAATCCCAACAGTAAGATATAGAAAGAGAGATTTCATTTAAAATTACTGTAGACATTATAAAATATTTGAGAGTCTCCCTGCAAAAACAAACCCAATAAGTATATGAACACAATTACAAAACACTTTCCATACAAATAAGGTCATATTTAAATAACTGGTAAAAAATCAGTTGCTCATGGTGTATCAATAAGGCAAGATTCATAATATCGAAGGTGACCATGAATATGCCTGTATATTCTGGAATCACAAAGTATAAGAGACAATTTGTATAGAAGGCAGAAGAAATAAAATATTTATTTAGACACCAGAGGATCAAATCCCAGAACCAATAACCCCAGTTCAGCATAGCAGTAATTGTATTCCAAAACCAGTAAGTCCAATTCAATGCAACAGTAAGGAGATTAAAACACAGTAACACAGCAAAGAGCCATGCCATCCTGTAACCTTCCCTTCTAAGGCCTTCCTTTAAACACTCAGTCATGAATCCTAACTTCCTGCTGGCCTGTGTCCTCTCCTCCTGCAGTTCTGAAAGCCCTTGCAGTTCTCAGAGTCCTTCCAGTTCTCTCTCTGTCTCTGTCTCTTCCAGTTCTCTATCCTCTCTTGCAGTTCTCTCTTCTCCTTGTTCTTATTTTTGCTCTTGTTGTTGTTGTTGTTCTTCTTCTTCTTCTCTTCTTCTTCTCACACCTCTCTGGTCTCTGCAGCTCTCTAGTCTCCACAGCTCTCTAGTCTAAGCTTAATGGCTACCCACAGGGTATAAATATATAGGCCAGGGGCATAACACCTACTGAGGAAAAGGGTGTGGGCCTGGGGCTTAGAACCTAATAGCAAAAGGGTGAAGGCCTGTGTACAAACAAGTCTCTCCTAACCAAGATTCCCTTAACTAGCTCCACTTGAGGCCTATTAAATGGTTGGGGAAGATCTTTGATCACATTAGCACCAGACATGGGTAGGCTGAGGTAACAGAATAAAAATGACAATTCTATCTAAATTAATTTATTTATTGAGTGCCATAATAATCAAACTACCAAAAATTATTTTATAGAGCTAGAAAAAAATAACAATGAAATTCACCTAGAAGAACAAAAGTTCCAGAATATTAAGGGAATTAAGGAAAAGAAATACTAGGGAAGGTGGCCTAGCCGTATCAGATCTTAAATTGTATTATAAAGCAGCAATCATCAAAACTATTTGTTACTGGCTAAGAAATAGAGGGGTATATCAGTGGAATAACTTAGGTACACAAGGCACAGTAGTCAATGACTGGAGTAATCTACTATTTGATAAACCTGACAATCCCAGCTTCTGGGATAAGAGCTCACTATTTGACAAAAACTTCTGGGAAAAACTGGAAAATAGTATGATAGAAACTGGGCATAGACTATCATCTGACACCATATACCACAATAAAGTCCAAATGGCTACATGATTTAGATATAAAGGCTGATACTATAAGTAAATTAAGAGGCAAGGAATTGTTTGTCAGATTTATGGAGAGTGGGGACTTATGACCAAAGATGAGATAGAGAACATTATGAAATGCAAAATGGATAATTTTGGTTATATTAAATTGAAAAGTCTTTGCACAAAAAAGCAAATGCAAGCAAAATTAGGAGGGAAGTAGAAAAATGGAAATAATTTTTACAACCAGCATCTCTGATAAAGGCTTCATTTTTAAAACACATACAGAACTGAGTGAAATTTATAAGAATACAAGTCGTTGCACAATTGATAGATGGTCAAAGGATATGAACAGGCAGTTTTCAGAGAAAGATATTAAAGCTATTTATAGTCATATGAAAAAATGCTCTAAATCACTCTTGATTTCAGAAATGCAAATCAAAACAACTCTGAGGTACCACATGACACCTATCAGATTGATTAACATGATAAAACATTAAAAT
Source organism: Trichosurus vulpecula (assembly GCF_011100635.1). NCBI lineage: Eukaryota > Metazoa > Chordata > Mammalia > Diprotodontia > Phalangeridae > Trichosurus > Trichosurus vulpecula. The sequence continues at coordinate 122,320,222 of NC_050578.1, read as the reverse complement.
GTTAAATGTTGGAGAAGACATGGGAAAATTGGAACACTAATGCATTGTTGGTCGAGTTGTAAACTGTTCCAACCACTCTAGAGAGCAATTTGGAACTATGCCCAAAGGGCTATAAAAATGTGCATACTCTTTGACCCAGCAATACCACTTCTAGGGCTATATCTCAAAGAGATCATACAAATGGGAAAAGCACACACACATGTACAAAAATATTTGAAGCAGTTCTTTTTGTAGTGGCCAAGAATTGGAAACTGAGGGGATGCCCATCAATTGGGGAATGCTTGAACAAGTTGTGGTATATGAATTTAATGGAATACTATTGTGCTATAAGAAATGATGAGCAGGTGGACTTCTGTAAAACCTGGAAAGACATATATGAATTGATGCTGAGTGAAGTGAGCAGAACCAGGAGAACATTGTACACAGTAATAACCGCAGTGTGTGATGACTGACTTTGATAGACTTGGCCCTTCTCACTAATGCAAGGACCAAAGTCAATTCCAAAGGAATCATGATGGAAAATGCCATCCACACCCAGAGAAAGAACTATATAATCTGAATGCAGAGTGAAGCAGGCTATTTTCTTTTTTTGTGTTGTTTTATTTTGTTTTCTTTCTCAGGGTTCCTCTCATTTGTTATAATTCTTCTATACAACATGACTAATGTGAAAATATGTTTAACAGGAATGTATTACATAGAACCTATATCAGATTGCATGCCATCTTGGAGAGGGAGGAGGGGGAGGAGGGGAAGGATGGGGAGAAAATTTAAAAGTTATGGAAATGAATGTTGAAAACTTAAAATAAATAAATAAACATAAAATGATTATTTTCCTCTAAAGAGTTGTCCTCCTTCTTATTTCTTCCTCATGGCAAGCTTTCTCATCTATTTATTCATATGTCATGAGGTCCTGTCACAGTGTCCAGCACTGTTTCTGGGAAGCAGGTAAATAAAACATTAAGCAGCAGCAGTGGTGAGTTGTGGTTACTCAAAAGTATAAACATCATTGTTTTGTTGGAGTTCAGTCCAAAGAGACCAGTCAGAGTGTGAGAGACTCAAAGACCTCAGAGACAATCTTCACTGGCAGAACTTTTCTTTTCAGGACAAGCAAGCCATCAAGGGGATTTCGTTATTTAAAAACAGCGACAACAACAAAAGATGCTTAAAAAATGTTCACTTTAGTCAATCCTGCATCAAACATAAAAGCTAAAGATACATACTCACTAAAGCAATTTTTAAACAAACCATATATTTCATTGTATGAAAAGAAAACTATTCCATCACTTGTTATAGAGATTATAGAGATTCTTTCTATTGTGTGTTTAGTGGTCACAGTATGATATTTTGGGGTCTAAAAAAGAGGAACATAGTTTAAGGTAGCATGTTATATTTATCAAAGTTTCCTGGGCCCATTATCATCACAAATTCAAAAAGAAATAAAATTTAAGGAGATAAAATGACTCAAATTATGTGGCTTTGAAAAAGAGTACTGGCTCTAGATAAAAGTCAGTCACTTCAGCAGAATGTATTACATTGCTCCATTTTTTAAGGGATAATCAAGCAGTTTGCTGATAGCACTCATGGGAATATATATTTTACTAGAAAGTTGTGTTGGTAAGCAAAATGGCCTTTGTTTTCTTTGAGTAATCCTTACTACGTGCTAAGTCCTAGGCCCAGACCCCTACTAGGTGTGGAACCTATGTGGGTGTGGATTGGTGACTGAGGTGGGGCCCAAGGTGGGGCTGGCTAAGGGGAGGTGCTAACTCCAGAGCCATGCCTTACTAAGTGCTAAGCCCCAGGCACTAACCCCCATTAGGTGTTAACCTAATCTATGTGGATGTGAAGCTCCAGGGTCCTAAGGGGAGGGGACAACTCAAGAACCAATCACCAGAGCCTAAGCTCTGATCATTCAGACGACACTTGATGATGTCCAAAACTCTATAAGAGGAGAGGAGACAGCTTGGAGATTGAGATTTTCTGTTGGAGCCAGAGATAGCTACAGCCGAAGCTGAAGATAAAGCTGAAGTCGAAGCAGGAGCTGCTGGTAGCAGAGCCGACCCGCGTGTGGACCAAGGAGTGCATAGCAAGGACTTGAAGCCAGTAGGTAATCTTCTTATTGGAGAGGTGAAGCATGTATGTGATTTTGTTTAATACCATCATGCTTCTCTGTGGCCTCCTGGTTACTCTTGTGAGGCGGACTTATTGGGCCTGGAAGCTTTTGATCAAAATATCAAAATGGGGATACTGGTTCATGGGTCTGTTACTTTGGAGCTTGAATAAATGCTTTAATTCTTCTGCCTTCTACTTAGAGAATTCCTTATATCCTGCGGTTCTGAACTGTTCAGACATATACATGATTCTCTTTGAAATCATAAATTCTGTCTTCAATTTAGAAAACTGTGTATTTTAGTGGAATGTGAGAAAGACTTGCAGTCATGAAGTCTAAGGTTCTAATCCCTCCTGATGCTGACTAGGTGTGTAACCATGGGCATGACAATGAAACTCTCTGAATCTCGATTTCCCCAACTGGGTAATGGGGATGATAAAAATAACAGAAGCTCCTATCTCACATGATTGTTGTGAAGAATAAATGAAATAAAAGATGCAAAAGTCTTTGCAAACTTTGAAATATGACATAAATGTCATTGATTATAATTGTTAGTGATAGAAGACTGATGATAATGCTGTCACACCACATAATTCATGCATAAAAGGGAATATCACTGCATGCTGTCAAATTAAAAATATTTTACATTTATATAAGCAAATATTCATAACAATTAATAAAATTATTCAAAATCTGAGTTTTCCAATATTATATTATCAAACATTTCCAATATAATATTTTCTATTGAAATTTATAATATTATAGTATACAATATATATTATTTCTGTAATATGATATATTTCACAGTTAACAGTGATTTTATGGACTTATAGTTAGAAAGACCCAGGTACGAATCTTGCCTCTTACTTTTACTAGTGATGGGACCAAGCCTGCAATGCCAATAGGTGACTCCACAGTAGTCACAGTAGAAAAAGACACATTTTCCTTTCTTTTAAAAAACCCACAACAAAACAAAACAAAACAAATTTCCTTTGCCCCTGTTCAATTCTTCTCACTGGATTTGCTAATATGCCTGGTCTGCACCTATTTCAGGCCATATTCCAGTAGTATACACTCTGCATGGCACAGACAGGTTATATAAAGCATCTCCAAAGCTCTTCTTGTCTTAGATGATTTTTTTTTCTTACTCAACTGGCACCTGGCTGGCTTCACATAGTTTTCTTTTACTAAAATGTTCCCAGATGCTTCTGACCTCACCATATGAATCTTGCCTTTTATTTTCTATCTTCTATCTTGCCTTCCCCAATTAGTGCCTATTCCAAAGGTCTATAGCCTTATGCATAGGTGAGTAATAGCACCACAGGCCAACTACAGTTATCTTAACTAGGATTAAGTACTCAAATAATGGATAGGTAACTTGAGTTTAGGCCCTTATTCTGTTGAAAATGGTCCAGTTTACTCACAGTCCTTTAAGAAAACAATGTTACTATTAGAAGTAATGTTATTGTATTTATTGAAAGCAAGTGAGTATGAATTACTTATATTTTGAAGGTAGAGAATGAACCAAGTTTCAAAAATGCTTCTATTTAATAAGATCGTCTGTAGATTATTTCTGTCACAGTGGTTAAAAATATTTAACACTTAGAAGCAGACAAAAGTCCCCAGATTATCTAAAAACTCTTTACCTACAATGTAATGAGTGTGTTCCTAAATTGTTTTTTTTTTCCCAGCAATCCAGGTCATGTTCTATATGCTAATGCATTTCCTGCAAGGAGCCCCAGAAGCCTTGATTCATGGCCCATTCTTCTGCCCCTTTGTTCCAGTATTGATAGTTATTACTTTGCTTTTAAACAATCTGAATTATTTAGGTTAGAGGGACTAGGAGTTCATGACTGAGACCCTCTCCACTTTACATTTTGATCATGCTTTACTCCACAAGGGCAGTGGTTAAGTTAACTTAATAATAGCCTAGAGAAATTCCTCTAATCCAATTGGTCACAGGGCAGCTATCACCAAAACCAATTTCTTTATAATTAAAAGGTGCTTGTGGCTACTGTAAAAAAAAAGTTGGAAGTTGCCCCTGGATTTAGGGGAAGTGTGGAGATTTTTTCTTCCTATAGACAGCAACAGCATTGAAGCAATTTCTGAATCATCCTGATAAGCCTTGCTTTTGAATTTACATTAAAGAGCTCAATAGTGGCTACCTGGGAGAACAGCTCATACTTCTAAGCAGACTCATGTCCTGTGGAGATTATGGACACAGGCCTCTAGGAGATTAGCACAACATCACTGGGTTTAAGTGACACCCAATCCATTTTATTGACACAGAATCCAGCCTGCAAACAAGCACCATTTTTTTTTTGGTGGGAGCATAATGAAAAAGTGGTGTGTCTCCCTGGGCCAGCAAATAATGGCATTTTACACATTACGGCTTGTGGGTGTTGGCAGGGTCCGTAAATGAGCCCAACAGTACTCATTAGAGTTGGTGAGTAGGCACAGGCACCAGCATACTAATTCAGTGTAGGATGCCCAAGGAGCTTTGCATTACATTTTAATTTTGCCCAAGTCTTGCCTTAGTCCAAGGACATTAAGCCTCATTCATTGAGTCAGGCAGGCTATTATCTTGCATTGTTACAATTCTTATTTCACTGTGGCATTCAATTGCCAGGCCAGGCAGGTGTTGATTTGATTTCTAATTGTTTGTTTTCAGCAACTTGAACTTGGATCTGATGCTGTTGTAATGAGCATGAAAAAAAAAATCAGTAGGTAGGTGAAGAGTTCTCCTGTGTTTCTTTGAATGTCATTCTTATCTCAGAATGTGGTCCAGATGCCCCATTTGCCATGATGGAGCCATGAAGCCAAGATGTGAAGAATTATTGAAGTTGTTCAGTGACATTGGAGGGTTGAGATTTTGGAAGTATTTCTGCCAGCTACCTGGACTCCATCATTATGGGCAAATAAGATTTTCCTAGCACCTTGGAAAACCACTGCCATTCTTTTTCTCTAGTTTTGATCTTTATCATAAAAACACTCTGTGGACTGAAGCTGGTATAAATTAAGTTACACTGCAATCAAGTGAAAGTTACATGACAGGACATAAATTATACAACAGCAAAAAAAATCACAACTTCCCAAAACAGTAGATACAAGCAAAAGCAAACAAACTAACTAAAAATAGAAAAATATATACATTGAAAATGAACAACTCTATTTGGTCAGTCTTTTCATTTGAGTCACAATAGAAAAATTATTTAAAATAACTTTTTGTAAATGAATTTATACTGAGGTCTATGTCAAGCAGTCATTATTTCTTTTGAATTCCAAGGTTATTTCATTTTATTTAATAGAAAACCTCTCTACGTTTCCCCCTGACTTTTTAAATCAGTCAGTATTATGTCTTGAAATAGAGGATAGCTGACCCATTTGGTGTCTGGAGCTTCAAAGTTCTGAGCTGTGAGATATGTCACACATCATATATTCAAATGAATGTTTATGTTTAATTCTACTTATGCAATGGGAAATTACTATTAGTACTTGTGACTCAAATAATAAGAATATAGAATTCATAACTGAAATGGATAATAAAAATCAAATAGTTTGTCCCCTTCATCTGACAATTGTGGAAACTAAACACAGAGTGAAGTGATTTGATGTAGATTACATGGAGAGGAAATAGCAGAGCTGTAATTTGAAGTTAGAAACTTTGCCCTCAATTTTGGGCTCTTTCTGCCATCTCATGCCCAGGCATCCTTGATCCTTATCTTCATGGGGTTTGTAGCACAGTTGCCAGATATGTGGTTGTTAATATGATATCTTTAAGACAGAGCATGCAAAGGAAGGCTAAGGGGAAGAATGAAAAATACAATCTAAGAAGCAGGCAGCAACATAATCACATATGATCCATGAGACATAGTGTTAGGAGAAGCCTGGTCAGCCAAGGTTGGCAAAGCTAATTAAGTTGGACCAAAATAAAGTCTAGAATGAGTTGTCCAAATCAAAAAACCAGAAAAGGGAAGCATGCACATATGACCATTAGAGATCAAAGACCCAAGGTGAATTCTCTTTTGACTTTATGCCTTGTACTTTATCTTTTTGATATGTTATGATGGCATGGCTGATTGATGCTCAAAGTGTATTAAACTGCTGTTATCTAGGAAGGTATCAGTCCTAAATGTTGGCTCCAGATGACTCATCTAGAGTAGGGATCTTATGCCAATTCATTTTAATATAGTTCATTTGAATTAAATTGAATGCAATTCAAGAAGCACTTGTTAAGCATTGGTAATACAAATACACATTTAATCAACTAAACAAACAAATGAACCAACCAATAAAATGCTCCTTGCCTCAAGAAGCATAAATTCTACTAGGAAACAAAACAAAACAAAACAGACTAGCATACTCAACTTTTAAGTTAATACAAAATTGATACAAATTAAAACTTTTAAAATAATAACTTTTGGGGAAGGAGTGATGTGGTGGTTAGAAAGAACCTTATCTGCTCCTATGTTTCTTTATTTTAGAAAAAAAAGAAGCAGAATTATCAGTCAAAAACTTCTCTCCTACTTGGCTCTCCAACTCCCAAATTTCCCACTTTAATGAAACTCTGACATAATGTTGCAACTACTCCTTGTTTTATCTCCCATTGAAGAACTGAATTTACCAACCTCAAATCCCCAAACACAGATATCAGGTGATTCATTTTCCTCTGCCCCTTTCTCACCTCCTCAATATGGTCCATTCCTTTAGCTTGACTATGTGGTGCTGAAAGTAAAGAGTAGAGGATGGAGCTAGGAAGAAGATAATGGTAGAGGTGGGGCTTTCAAATGATTAGGCTGCAATATTAAATCATTTATACATTCACTTTTTTCGAGTGGGTTGGCTGAGCATTCTTATTATATCTGCACATCTTTCAGCTAAACCACTACAGATGCTCTTTGACACTGCACTGATCACTTCAGATGTAAAGAAAGTAGAGTGGTCTTATGATCTTTTGTGTTCATCATCATACATATTTGAATAGTATAAATGTAGTGGCTATGCCCAGGAAAGTTTTATTTTCACTCTTGTATTTCCTTAACAATGAGTAAATTTTAAGCAGAAGGGGATCTTTTTCCCTGAGTCCACATTGCACCATCATCCCGTGATATTTACTTAGAATTATAGCTTAATTTAAAAGACAAACAAAAAACTAGAGCTCAATTGTTAAAAGGGAATTGGAGTTGGGAAGGATGCTTATGGTTAGTGATCTAGATCAGGGCTGTTCAAAATGTGGCATGGGGGGCCAAATGCAGCCCGCAGTTAGATTTATACAACCCACCTACAAGCATAGAAATTTACATAAATGCCTTAGTAAACAAAGCTGAGCTACCTCAGAGTTCTCAGTAAAATGGCAAATCAAAATATATTGTCTATTTTTTCAATAAAAACCTAAGGTTGGACAGCCCTGATCTCAATGAAAACTTGAAGATGGACAAAATCTCCCACAAGACTGATGAAAATCTAAGATTCCATTCATGTTCCAACAGTCACTATCCACTCAGCAATTTATTTTGTTAGATAAGAATTATTTGCCTTTGGTATGCTGTATATTACATGAAATCTAAGATATTTTATACCTTGGAGACTTCTTTTATAAGCCTAAGAAGAAAGTAAACCTCAATGATGGTTGTGAGAAGACAGTGACTTTTGAGTTTGATATGTAGAGTCCCCCCCACCCCAAGCCTACTGTAGAACTCATATCCCAAACTGCCCTCTGGCTCACCTATAACTCACTCTTTCTCTTCCCCCAAAATAATAAATAAACAATCCAAACACCAGGTTAAAGTAAACTGAGAGTTAGTAAGTGATATGCTCTTTACAATCAACACTTGTATTTCCAGGCTGGGCCTCATCCCTGAAGATATATGATCATAGTGATTAAGACAGGTGCATTGAAAAGAGGTATTGCTTTCAGAGGCATTCTAAAAGTGGCAAGATGCCCAGGCTAAGAAAAAAAAATAAGGCTCAAAAGTTTCAGGCAGCATAAAACCTTTGGTTAGAATTTTTAAATGAACTCTAAATGAGAGATGAAAATAATCTACCTTGTGTCCAATTATGATCCATTTGATTTTATGACAAATTGTTTATTTTGAAACATACATTTCCCATATAAGATGGAGGACAATTGCTACTTAACTCTTGGGAAAACATAACCTGTATTTTCTTTTTTTTTCCTGATGGGTGCACCATTTCCTTGACAAGACTATTCAATCTACTGGTACATATAGTATCCAATCTCTTCCTTTAGAATTAGGAGAGGTTTTGTCCTTGACCACCCATAAATATATATAAAGGAACTACTGAATACAACAAAGATCTCTCTATAAGGTTTTTTGTTTTGTTTTGTTTAGCTTTTGCATTTTATGGGTAGCACAATCTATTGTGTAACAGTCAATCCATTTATCTGTGATCTACTCTGGCTTCAGGAAACATCCTTTTTTCCTAAGTTAATATTCTTACACCATGTCCTACATGCAAATCATTTTACAATAAATTCTGTTCTCTTCTTGATATTTTACAGAAATCGTAAGTAGTCATACTCAGTCAAATAAAGACTTAGGCAATTATATTTACTTTCCTCAAGAAGCTTTATCCAAAGCATTAAATAGCATTAATACAAAGGAAATTTATGTAGAATTTCCAAAGACATATACAATGTAAGCCTCTCCAATAGAATATGACTAAGTAAACAAATGTTCTTTTGTTTTTTCTTTGCTTTTGTATTCATATTGTCTGGAATAGTTCCTGACACATAGGAAGTGCTTGTTAAATGTGTTTTGATTGATTGATCAACTTAACTCCACAGTGTCCATAGCTTACCTTACTAAGCCTGTGCAATATATGTCCTGGGAATTCTGTTCTTAGATTTGTAGGTATCACTGAAAAGTCCAAAGTTAAGAATTTTTTTCCTCCAGTAATTGGAAACTGGACTCAAATTGATCTTTGCTAAGATGAAGATTAAAAATTACTGTGGTGGGGGCGGAGCCAAGATGGCAGCTGGTAAGCAGGAACTAGTGTGAGCTCTGTACCGAGTCCCTCCAAAAACCTATAACAAATGGCTCTGAACCAATTCTAGAATGGCAGAACCCACAAAACAGCAGAGGGAAGCAGGGCTCCAGCCCAGGACTCGGTGAGGTCTATCCCACACGGAGCTGGGAGCTGGGAGCTGGGAACGGAGTGGAGCAGAACCCAGCCTGAACGGCATGGACCATCCAGACCAGAAGCTGGGCGGAGGGGGCCCTAGCACCCTGAATCAGTGAGCTGCGGCAGTTACCAGACTCCTTAACCCACAAACACCAAAGACTGCGGAGAAGGTTAGTGGGAAAAGCTGCAGGAGTAGAAGGAGTTCGCGGTTCGGCTTCCAGCCCCAGGGGCAGCGGAGATGGGGCAGCTACAGCTGTTGTTACTTCCGGCTCCAGGCCCACCTGGTAGGAGGAATTAAGTGGCAGATCAGAGCAGGGGTGCACAGCCTGCTGAAGATCTAAGCCCAGTCCGGGTTGGGGGATGGGGAAGGAGCAGTGCTGGTGTGGCAGAGCTGGCACCTCCCCCCCAAACGTGGAAACATAGAACTCTCTAGTCTACAAGCAGTCATACCCCACTGAAAAACTCAAAGGTCAAGTTAGTTGGCTGGGAATATGGCCAGGCAGCGAAAACGCACCGAGATTCAGTCTCAGACTTTGCATTCTTTCTTTGCTGACAAAGAAGACCAAAACATACAGCCTAAAGAAGTCAATAAAGTGCAAGACCCTACACCAACAGCCTCCAAGAAAAACATGAACTGGTCCCAGGCCATGGAAGAGCTCAAAAAGGATTTGGAAAAGCAAGTTAGAGAAGTAGAGGAAAAACTGGGAAGAGAAATGAGAAGGATACAAGAAAACCATGAAAAACAAGTCAATGACTTGCTAAAGGAGACCCAAAAAAATACTGAAAAATACATGAAGAAAACAACACCTTAAAAAACAGACTAATTCAAATGGCAAAAGAGCTCCAAAAAGCCAATGAGGAGAAGAATGCCTTGAAAGGCAGAATTAGCCAAATGGAAAAGGAGGTCCAAAAGACCACTGAAGAAAATACTACTTCAAAAATTAGATTGGAGGAAGTGGAAGCTAGTGACTTGATGAGAAATCAAGATATTATAAAACAGAACCAAAAGAATGAAAAAGTGGAAGACAATGTGAAATATCTCCTTGGAAAAACCACTGACCTGGAAAATAGATCCAGGAGAGATAATTTAAAAATTATTGGACTACCTGAAAGCCATGATCAAAAAAAGAGCCTAGATATCATCTTTCAAGAAATTATCAAGGAGAACTGCCCTGATATTCTAGAGCCACAGGGCAAAATAGAAATTGAAAGAATCCATCAATCGCCTCCTCAAATGGATCCCAAAAAGAAATCTCCCAGGAATATTGTCGCCAAATTCCAGAGCTCCCAGATCAAGGAGAAAATACTACAAACAGCCAGAAAGAAACAATTTGAGTATTGTGGAAACCCAATCAGAATAACCCAAGATCTGGCAGCCTCTACATTAAGAGATCGAAGGGTTTGGAATACGATATTCCGGAGGTCAATGGAGCTAGGATTCAAACCTAGAATCACCTACCCAGCAAAACTGAGTATCATGCTCCAAGGCAAAATATGGATTTTCAATAAAATAGAGGACTTTCAAGCTTTCTCAGTGAAAAGACCAGAACTGAATAGAAAATTTGACTTTCAAGCACAAGAATCAAGAGAAGCATGAAAAGGTAATCAAGAAAAAGAACAAGAAAAAGAAATTGCAAGGGACTTACTAAAGGTGAACTGTTTTGTTCACATTCCTACATGGAAAGATGATGTGTATGATTCATGAGACCTCAGTATTAGGGTAGCTGAAGGGAATATGCATACATATATGTTTATGTATATATATATATATATATATATATATATATATATATATATATGGGTGAATGTGTATGTATGTATATATCTATGTGTGTATGTATGTATGTATATATACATATATATATATATATATATATATATATATATATATATATATATATATAGAGAGAGAGAGAGAGAGAGAGAGAGAGAGAGAGAGAGAGACAGAGAGAGACAGAGAGAGAGACAGAGAGAGAGACAGAGAGAGAGAGAGAGAGAGAGGGAGAGAGAGGGAGAGAGTGGACACAGGGTGAGTTGAAGATGAAGGGAAGATATCTATAAGAAATAAAATCAAATTAAGGGATGAGAGAGGAACATTCTGAGAGAGGGAGATAAGGAGAGATAGAATGGGATGGATTATCTCCTATAAAGGTGGCAAGAGGAAGCAGTTCTGTGGGAAGAGGGGAGAGGGCCAAAGAGGGGGGAATGAGTGAACATTGCTCTCATCAGATTTGGCCTAAGGAGGGAATACCATACCTACCCAATTGGGAATCTTACCCCACAGGAAAGAAGAGGGAAGAAGATAAAAAAAAATGGGGGGATGATGGAGGGGAGGGCAGATGGGGGTGGAGGTAGTAAAAAACAAACCCTTTCAAAAGGGGACAGGGTCAAGGGAGAAAATTCAATAAAGGGGGATGGGTTGGGAAGGAGCAAAATATAGTTAGTCTTTCACAACATGAGTATTGTGGAAGGGTTATACATAATGATACACATGTGGCCTATGTTGAATTGCTTGACTTCTTAGGGAGGGTGGGTGGGAAGGGAAGAGGGGAGAGAATTTTGAACTCAAAGTTTTAAAAACAGATGTTCAAAAACAAACAACAATGTTTTTGCATGCAACAAGAGAATAAGATACACAGGCAATGGGGCGTAAAAAATTTATCTTGCCCTACACGAAAGGAAGGGAAAAGGGGATGGGAGGGGAGTGGGGTGACAGAGGGGAGCACTGACTGGGGAACAGGGCAACCAGAATATACGCCATCTTGGAGTGGGGTGGGTGGGTAGAAATGGGGAGAAAATTTGTAATCCAAACTCTTGTGAAAATCAATGCTGAAAACTAAATATGTTAAATAAATTTTAAAGAAATCAAACAAAAATTACTGTGGTCATAAAAGTATTTGGAATAACGAAAGAAGTCATTCTTGTTGCTATTTTCATGACCCTAAAATGGTAGAGTAAAGAATAGGGTCATTTATTTTAGAACTAGATATAATTACAGCACTCATTTTTATCTTTCTCATTTAGTATTTTATTTTTCCACAGTTATATGTAAAAAGAATTTGTAATATTCATTTTTAAAACTTTGAGTTCCAAGTTCTCTCCCTTTTTCCCAGTCCCTCTCCTAACAAAGAAGACAAGCAATTCCGTATAGGCTACACATGTAGTCATGTGAAACCTATCCAAATAGTCATACTGTGAAAAAATAGACAAAAAAACTTTAGAAAGATAAAGTTAAAAAAGAAGTATGTTTCAATATATTCAGACACCACCATATCTTTCTTTGGGGATGGATAGCATTCTTCATCAGATATCCTTCAGGATTGTCTTGGATCGTTGTATTGCTGAGAATAGCTAAGTCATTCACAGCAGATCATCTTATAAAATAGCTGTTACTTTGCATACAGCCCATGCAACTTTTTCTAGGTTTTTCCTCCTTCATTTCTTATAATAAAATAGTATTCTATTATAATCTGATATCGCAACTTGTTTAGCCATTCCCCAATTGACGGGCTTCTCCTCAACTTCTAATTCTTTACCTCCAGAAAAGAGCTGCTATAAATATTTTTGTCCATATACACCCTTTTTCTTTTTTTATTGAAAAAATCTTTTTGGGGATATAGTCCTAGTAGTGGTATTGTTAGGTGAAGGGTATGCATGGTTTTATAGCCCTTTGGATATAGTTCCAAATTGTTCCACAGAAGAGTTGAATCAGTTTGCATCTCCACCAACAATGCATTAAAATTTCATTTTTTCCCACATCACCTCCAATATTTGTCATTTAGCTTTTCTGTCCAATTAGCCAATCTAATAGGTATGAGATTGTACCTCAGAATTGTTCTAAATTTAATTTCTCCAATTAATAATGAGTTATTTTTGCCATGTCTATAGATAGCTTTCATTACTTCACCTGAAAAATGATCATATCTTTTGATCATTTATCAATTGGAGAATAGCTCTTTTTTCATAAATTTAACTCAATTATCAATTTCTTTGATTTTTTTTGCACAGTAATTGGGGTTAAGTGACTTGCCCAAGGTCACACAGCTAGTACATATGTCAAGTGTCTGAGGGTGGATTTTAACTCAGGTCCTCCTGACTCCAGGGCTGGTGCTCTACTCACTGCACCATCTAGCTGCCCCAAGTGACTTGCCCCAGGGTCACACAGCTTATATCAGAGGCAGGATTTGAACTCGGGAGGATGAATCTTCCTGATTTCCAGCCCAGTGTTTTATCCACTGTGACACCTATTGAATTCTCAATTTCTTTGAGAAAGGAGACCTTTTTCAGAGAAACTTGCTTCATTTTTTTTCACAGTTACTATTCCTAACTTCATTTCCCTCCATCATATCCCCCTATTTTTTATTCACTCTCTCCTTGCATCCTGTACTTTCTCAAAAGTGTTTTGCTTTTGACAGCCCCCTCTACCAATCTGCTCTCCCTTCTATCACTCTCCCTTCACTTATCCTCTTTACCTCCTGCATTCCTGTAGGGTAAGAAAGATTTCTATACACAATTGAGTGTGTATGTGATTCCCTCTTAGAGCCAGTTCCAATGTGAGTGAGCCTCACTTATTCCACCTCACCTCCCCCTCCTTCCCTCCCCTGTAAAAGCTTTTTCTTGCCCCTTTTATGTGAAATAATTTACTCCATTCTACCTCTCCCTTTCTCCTTCTCTAAATGTATTCATCTCTCACCCCTTAATTTTATTTTTTATATATCTTCTCTTCATCTTCAACTTACATCTGTTCCCTCTGTCTATATAAACTCCTTCCAACTATCCTAATAATGAGAAAGTTCTTATGACTTAAAAATATCATCTCGACATGTAGGAATGTAAACAGTTAATAATTATTAAGTAACTTATGATTTCCTTTTCCTATTAACCTTTTTTATGCTTCTCTTGAGACTTACATTTGAAAGTCAAATTTTCTATTCAGCTCTGGTGTTTTCATCAAGAATGCTTTAAAGTCATCTTTCTCATTGAATATCCATTTTTCCCCCTGAAGGATTACATTAAGTTTTGCTATGTTGGTCATTCTTGTTTGGCCTCCTTTGCTCTCTAGAATATCATATTTCAAAATCTCTGATCCTTTAATGTAAAGGCTGCTTTTAAATGATGTGTTATCTCTTTCTGGATGCTTGCAATATTTTCTGCTTGACCTGAGAACTGTGGAATTTGGCTATAGTATTCCTGACAGTTTTCATTTTAGGATTTCTTTAAGAAGGAGATTGTTGGATTCTTGCAATTTCTAGTCTGCCCTCTGGTTCCAGAATAACAGGGCAGTTTTCCTTGAAATTTCTTGAAAGATTGTGTCTAAGCTCTTTTTTTTGATCATGATTTTCAGGAAGTCTAGTAATTTTTAAATTATCTCTGCTGGACCTATTTTCCAGGTAAGTTGTTTCCCCAAAGAGATATTTCACATTGTCTCCTATTTCTTTATTCTTTTGGTTTTGTTTAATTGTTTCTTGATTTCTCATAGAGTTATTAGTTTCAATTTGTTCCATTCTAATTTTTAAGGAATTACACTCTTCAGTGAGCTTTTGGACCTCCTTTTCCATTTGGCTAATTCTGCTTTTTAAGGCATTCTTCTCCTTATTGGCTTTTTTGACCTCTTTAACCATTTGGCCTAGGCTGTTTTTAAGGTGTTATTTTCTTAAGTATTCTTCTGTTTCTCTTTTACCAATCTGTTGACTCACTTTTCATAATTTTATTGCATCATTCTCACATTTCTTCTTAATTTTTCCTCTACCTCTCTTACTTGATTTTCAAAATCCTTTTTAAGCTCTTCCATGGCCTGAGACCAATTAATATTTTTTCTTGGAGGCTTTGGATATATGAGTTTTGACTTTATTGTCATCTTCTTAGTGTGTGTTTCAGTCTTCCTTGTCACCATAGTAATTTATGTCAACTCTTTTCCTGTTATTTGCTCATTTTTCCCACCTACTAGTTGACTTTTAGCTCTTTGTTAAAGTAGGGCTTTGTTGCCAGGGTGGAGAGCACACTGTCTCAAGCTTCAGGGGTTTTATGCAGCTGTTTTCAGAGATACTTCTTGGGACCTGTAAGTTTTTGGTTCTTCCAAGGTGGTATGATCTAAGGAATGGTGTTTACTACTGTCTTTGCCTGTTATCTAGTCTATCAGTGACCACAGACACTCTTTTCTTCCCTAGAACTGTGAGGAGGTTTCCCCCTCCACTATGACCATAAACTCTGCTTTTCTAGTATTCCTCTTCACCCTGGGACTGCCATCCAGGACTGGGACCTGAATCTGAGTATGGGCAAAGCAAAAGAGTCCTGCCACAGTGGTAGCAATAAGACCCCTGTAATCTCCTTCTGACCAATTATTTTACCCCTTTACTGCCTATGGCCTGAGAACTTCAGAAGCAGCTGCTTCCACTGCCACTGCTGATTTAGTCACTCCAAAGGCCTGCTCCTGGTTTGCTGGGGCCTGGCCTATGCTGGCCTGGCCTGTGCTGAACTATGCTCCACTCTTCGTCAGATGGGACAAACCTCTCCTGCTGACCTGCTAAGTTGTCTTTGGCATCTGTGGATTGAGATCTAGAAACTGCCAGTGTAGCCAGTGATTCAGTCACCCTGAGGTTAGCCCAGCCTGCACTGGACTATGATCCTCTCTCCCTCTGGTGCAACAGACCTTTCCTGATGAACTTCCAAGTTCTCTTGGGCTGGAAATTAGTTTTGCTTCATCTTTTTATGGGTTCTGCTGCTCTAAAATTCATTTAGAGTCACTTTTAAAAGATTTTTGAAGGGGTTTGTGGGAAAGTTCAGGCAAGTCCTGGCTTTTACTCTCCTATCTTGGCTCTACACTTAGAGCAATTCAGTCACAGAATGACAGAGTTTGAGAGAATGAAGGGACCCCAGTGGCTGTCTATTACACTATGTATTCCCTTAAAGGAATTCCCATTATAACATACAAGTGACTATTCGGGCTTTTTTGAAGACCTATAGTGGCTGAAAAACAACCACATTCTAACATCTAAGGCAGCCCAGTTAATTTTTTCTTTGCATTGATAGGAAACCTTTCCTTACATGCCTATAATTCTCCCTGTACTTTGGACAGGGAGTAGGACGTAGTTGGCACTTAATAAATGCTTGTGGACCTATTGACTGACATCAAACTTAAAGTTGTGTTTTTGTTGCTTTCAGGTATTTTTCCAGGTTTTGCCTTCTGGAGTCCTGCAGAAAAAAAGCAAATTCTCCAGCATAAGAGCCCTGAAGCTTGGTAAGGCAACTATCACTGACCAAGAGTTTTCTCTCTTTCCACTTTAACCCATTGCCAGTTCCTTCAGTCTCTCCTCCCCATCCCCAACTCCATTGATTATTCTCCACATTAATTTACCTTAAACCCATTTACAGAGGAAGACACTGAAATTCACTGAGATTAAATGATTTTTATCAAATAGTAGAACTGATATTCAAATCGAGATGCTCTCTGCTACTAAATCTACTGTTTTAGGGCTATACCACAAAAAGGTTGTTTCCTTTCATGGACAGCCACCATGTTCCTGTGACAATAATGTCCATATGCCTTATCCTTGCCACTGCTCCAAGTAATGTCAGTACATTAATATTCTTATCTTGTTTATCCTTGCTCAGTAAAATGGATAAAATTTGTCAGAAAAGATAAGAAGTTCTCATAAATATCACCACTGCTTAAAGGATTTTACCTGCAAAGTGAACAAAAGAAAATGCATCATGCTGGGGATCTACTGTGTTTTATAGTAATTTTAAAATATTAATAATGTTTTCTTTTATTATTATTTCCTCTCTCCTGTTATTTTACTCAAGCCACAGGGATTACCTAAGGCTACATGAAAACAAATCATGCTTCAACCTGCTAAGTCATACCACTTAAAACATACTTATGTGCAAAATAGTTTGGTGTAGTGGATAGAATGCTGCACCTGCAGGAAGGAAGAAATGAGTTCAAATCTGAGTTCAGAGAATTATTAGCTCTGTGACCCTGGGCAAGTCACTTAACCCTGTTTGCATCAATTTCTTCATGTGCAAAATGGGCTGAAGAAAATGGCAAACCACTCCAGTATCTTGTTAAGAAAATCCTTCAAGGAGTCAGAAAGAATTGGACAAGATAGAAAAAATGACCAAACAACAACAAACCCTCCAGATTTAGACTATGAACAAGAGAATAATAGCTATAATTTGTATTTATATAGTCCCTTATAATTTGCTTAGTGTATCACACAGGTGTTCAACTTCTTGTGTGAATCCTGGTTAACCTGCTTTAGTTTATATACCTCTGTTGCATTGAACTACATACATACACACATACACACATATATATTATATAAATATAGATATGCAGACAGATACTAACTGGCTTAATTGATGGCTAAAGTCTCTGAAGCTACATAATGATGATGGATAATTAGTAAGCACCTTAAAATTTGAAATGTACCTATTTTCAGTATCTCATCACCTCACAACAAACCTAGATGGCAGATGAAGAAACTAATGCTGAAAAAGTCACATAACATGTGGAAGATCACAGATATTGATCAGATTTTTTCCTCATTTAAAGTTCACCACTCTCTTTCTACTAGGTCATGTTCTTTCTCAAAGATAACTAAAATACCCTTTCTATTACCACTTCTTCTAGCTACCATGGTTTTTTTTGGCAAAAATTTAGGGAATATTTAATTTTTTTAGTGAACTTTTAAAAACAAGATTTCAGTATTTAACTTTGAGTCCTCTGTACAACATCAAATATTTTGTTATGACTGAAGTAAGTCTGGTTAGAGCTCACATGGTGAATTAGAGAAGGGCTCTCAGTTAAGTCAGAAAATCTGCATTGAAATTATGGCTACTTTCTACCAGAGAGACTCTAAGTAAGTCTTTTAATCCTTCTGACGTCAATTTTATCTTTTGCAAAATAAGGGGTTTAGATTATATGACCTTTGGAGTACCCTCCAGAACTAGAGCTATGATTATTTCAGCATAGTTATGTGTATTTTGCAGAACTGTACTTTTGGATGTATAGAAATCCTTTCATTAATAGGAGCAAGAAAAATACATAGATTATGGAACAGAAGGGAAAGATAAAATTACTTCCTGTGTAAAACTTTGTTTTGTGTGTGTGTGTGTGTGTGTGTGTGTGTGTGTGTGTGTGTGTATGTGTTTATGTGTATGTATTTATTATGTCTTGAGTCAAGAAGACCAAGGTGCAAATCCCGCCTCTGCCAAGTATTAGTTATGGGCAATTCACTTAAACTATAAATGCTTCAGTCAGCTAAGACAGGTGAATTGGTCATTTGTATGTAGTCCAGCTTAAGCTTTTCTCATATTTATTAAATTCCCAGCTTAAGCTTTTCTCATATTTATTAAATTGAAGGACCAGAATCACTCCCACATTTAAACAATCTCTCTTCTTAATAAGAGAGAGAACTATCAGAGTTATGGATTTTTGCATGTTTTGATTTTGTTTGGGTGAGATGACTAGGACTGCATGATAAAATGACAATATTAATGATTTTGGCATGAAGAAATTTAATTTTGATCCAAGGTGTGAAATTTATTGACCATATTGTCTTAGGCAAGTCACTTGCCCTCTTTATGCCTTAATTTTCTCTTTTACAAAATGAGATGATTAGACAAGATAACCACTAAGATTCTTTTGGTCTCTAGACTGATGATTTTTTTTTTTAATCTAAGCATCTACTTCTCTGGTTACTTTTTTCTTCGTCTGTAAAATAAGAGATTATATTTGATGATTTCTAAAGTGTTCTCCGTCTCTAAATCTTATGATGCTATGAATAAGGTGAAGAATGGAGTAGTGGATCTAACACAACAGAAAGATTGGACTTAAAAAAATCCAGCAATTTGAAGTAAGCTGTTTCATATCAATGACACTTTATTAAGTGCTAGCTTCCTGTCTTTGTGATTTCCATGATCACCCACTTAATATTCACAATTGCAGGAGACCTGGTCATATTCCCATTTGTGAGACTGATTGTATGGTCACAGGTAAGTTTTTTACATTTTCATAGACTGGGGCTTTTGAATGATAAAATGAAGGTAATAACAATTGCACTACCATTATCCCAAAGTTACTTTGCAGGATAAAAGCAGTAAGCCTTAAAAGAAATTAAAAAAAGAGTAATTAAAATAATTGACATCTAAAATGGTTGTCTTTACATCCCATTCTAAAGCATAGCCTCCATTTTAATGCATTTATTTATTGTTCTAAATTGTGCAAAAACATATCTAATTAAAAACAGCAAAATGCAAGAGGCGATAAAAGGGATATCCCATTCAAAATAACTAAAATGTATTCAATATTTGGAAATCAATTTACCAAAATACACAAAATGCTTGTCTATTCTCAATTACAAGTTCTCTGTCACAAATAAAAATGCAAATAATTAAAGAATGTTCATTGCTAATGTCTTGGCCTGCCAATATAATGAAAACGGCAATCCTCTCATGGTTAATCAATAACTTTAAAATTACAACAATCCAATACTGAAAGCACATTTTAAAGCACTTGAGAAAACTATAGAATATACTTTTAGAAAGAAAAAGTGAAGGATTTAGAGTATAAAGGGAAATGCTGAAAAGAGGTGAGAGTAGAGGAAAAATTGTACTTCTAGAACTCAAAGCATAATATAATCAGAAATAATTAATACTGTCTGGCATTAGATAAAAAAATAGAGGAGTAGAATAATGAAAGATAGTAGACAAGAGATGATATGAAACAATGGAACTTGTTAAGCCAATGCTCCGTAAAGTAGAAAATCAATTACTTAGAAAAGAATTCCCTATTTGGTAAATATGGTTGAGAAAACAAATATGTAGTTTGGCAAAAATTAGGCTGAGATCAATATCCTACATCATATTCCATAATACATTCTAAATAGATATGCAACCTTAATGTGAAAGATCACAATATTAAAAATAATTAGATAAACAGATCCTATATTTTTATTTTTAAGCACACAAATAATAGCAATAATCAGAAAAGATAGATAATTTTGATTACAAGAAACTGGAAAAGCTCTGTGTAAAAAAAATTAATCTACCTATGATAAGAAAGTAAAAAGTGCAATGAGAAATTTAAAAAAAAACAACTTTGTGTCAAATTTCTCTGATATAGTTTGATATTTTCAAGATATATAAAGAATTAACATATATGTATGAGATTAAAGACATTCCCCAACAAAAAAAGTCAAAGGATAGCATTAAATATTTCCTTAAAAAGAATCACAAACTATTACCAACCATATAAACGAATCCTACAAATGATGAATAATAAGTACGATGCAAATAAAAACTAACTAGAAGCCTTATCTTACACTCCTACAAATGAAAAAGATAGCAAAAGATGGGAATAATCAATGTTGGCGATAGTGTGGGAACATAGGTACACTAGTGCATTTCTTGTGGATCTGCGAATTGGTATGACCATTGTTCAAAATAATTTAAAAGTATTAAAATAAAAGTTTGAAAATGTCTATGTCTTTTAAGCCAGGGATTGCAATGCTAGGCTGATGCCCCATGGAGGTCATTGGTTAGAAGGAAATCCCCCACCCCCAACACACACACACACACACACACACACACACACACACACACATTTTAATAGCAAAGAGTCAGGAGCAGAGTAGATTCATCACCACTTGGAGGAAATGACTAGCCAAATTGAGATACATGAAAATAAAGAAAAAAAAAAGGTATGTATTAAAAAATGATGAACATTATCATTATAGAGAAATATGGAAATATACTTAAGAACTGGTGCAGAGTAAGATAAGCAGAAACAAGGAAACTATACACAATGACTGAAATAATGTAAATGAGGGGAAAGAAATGAAAAAATAATTCAAAAGCAAATATGGCAAAATTACAAAAAAAAACCCAAAACAAAGAAACACCAAATTCCAAGGGCAGAGCCAAAATTGTGGAATAGAGGAAGCACTTAGTCAAGGTTTCTCAGCATTTCTTTTCAAACAACTAAACTATAAAATAATGCCTCAAACAAAAATCTGGAGTGACAAAATAAACAAAAGGTCAAGACAAGACATTCTTCCGGTGCAAAACAACTTAGGAGGTAAGGAAGGATATGTGTAGGTTCATCTAGATTTCACATAAATGGAACACCAGTGGTGGGACTAGATGGTGTCAAGAGAAGAAGTAACAGCTTTGGGAACATTCAAGCCAGAGACAGTATAGGGACCTGTCACAAAAAGATTATAGTGGAAACCTGCATTCAGGGCTGTGAATGTTGTTTGGATACTCCATTGCCTATACCACATCTGGGGTACTGTTTAAGGGTATAGCAGAGCATGTTCAGTCAAAAGGGAACAATGCTTCTGGTCACAAGGGATCAGGAACACTGAGAAGGGGATTCACATTCAGTCCCAAGAGAGTAGGAATAATGAGGAGCAATATCACTGCAATCTCAGGGACCAAGGGCCATGCTGCCCCCACCCCCCGTCCAGGTAAGGACAAAAGTGTTGACCAAGAGAACAGTGACCACACCTCCCCATAGATCACACCATGTTGGAAGCGCTGAAACTTTTCAAACCCCAGAACTAGGTCTGAAAACAGTAAGGGAGGGGTCATAAAAATGAAGACAATAAAGAAAGGCAGTGGTAAGAAATTAAACTGACTTTAGAGGAGGGATAGGATAAAAAAAGAGAGAAAAGGATAAATAGAAGAAAATAGGATAGAGTTACAGGAATAGTGAGCAGTCATAATTGTGAATGTGAATGAGTTGAACTCACCCATAAAGCAGAAGCAGAGAGAAAAATGGCTAATAAATGAGTCCAATAATATTCTGTTTACAAGAAACACACTTGAAACAGACACACACAGAGTTAAAATAAGGGTTTGGAACAGAATATTTTTATGCTTCAGCTGAAGTGAAAAAGACATAGTGATCATAATCTTAGAAAAAGCAAAAGCAAAAATATACCTGATTAAAAAAGACAAGCAGGGAAACTACATATTGCTAAAGGGAATCATAGAAAGTACTACCAGTACTGAACATGTATACATCAAATAACATAGCATTCAAATTCTTAAAAGAGAAGTTAAATGAATTATAGAAGGGAATAGTAAATTATACCAATGTGGAACCTCAAGTCTCCTTTCTTAGAGCTAGATATATTTAACCATAAAGTAAATAAGACAGAAGTTTAGAAGATAAATAGAATGCTGGAAAAGTTAGGTATGATGAAATATAAAGTTTTCCTCTGCTATATATGGTACCTTCACAAAAATGCTATCCCCTTCCTTTCCTTTCTCTGTTAGATAAGATAGATTTCTACACCCAATGGAGTATATGTATGTATGTACGTATGTATGTATGTATGTGCATATGTATGCACATACGTGTAAATATATATGTCTGTATGTGTGTGAATATGAATAAGACTGAAAAGGTAGGAGAAAGAAATAGCAATCCATTCCAGTATCTTTGCTAGGAAAACAACAATGGGGTCACAAAGAGTCAGACACTACTGAAATGACTCAGAAGCACACTAGGAGAATAGATATCATACAGTATAGGACAATTATCACCCTCTTCAGGTGTGAATCTAGGCTTGAGATCAGGTTATCCGCCCTGCCCCCCCCAAGCACTAAGGAGAAGATCCACCAACAATGCAACAATGTTCAAGACATTCTAGCGATTAAGTTCTCATTCTGTGAAAGTCAAGGTAGAGAAGAAGAGAAAAAAATCACTTATTATATTAGCTTGGCCTACCCATGAACAACTGATATTTTTCCAATTGTTTAGATCTCACTAGATTTGTGTGAAAAATGTTTTGTAGTTGTGCTCATATAGTTCCTGGGTTCATCTTAGCAGGTAGACTCCAAAGTATTTTGTATTATTTACAAATTGTATTATTTACAATTTTTAATACATAATAATACAATTTGTATTATTTACAAATTGGATTGTAAGTGGAATTTCTCTTTCTATCTCTTGGTGCTGTGCTTTATTCATAATATAAAGAAATGCTGATGATATCTGTGGGTTTATCTTGTATACTGCAACTTTGCTAAAGGTGTTAATTATTCCATTTTTTTAGTTGATGCTCTATGGTTCTCTAACCATACTTTCATGTCATCTGCAAAGAGTGATAGCTTTGCTTCCTCATTGGTTATTCTACTTCTTTCAATTTCTTTTTCTTCTCTTATTGATATAGCTAGCATTTCTATATTGAATAATAGTGGTGATAATGGTCATCCTTGTTTCACTCCTTATCTTACTGGATAGGCTTCTAGTTTATTGCCATTACAGATAATGCTTGCTGATATTTTTTAGGTAGATACTACTTATCATCTTAAGGAATGCTCCATTTATTCCTACATTCTCTAGTGTTTTTTTTAATAGGAATGTGTGGTTTGTTTTGTTAAAAGCTATTTCAGTATCTATTGAGATAATTACATGATTTCTACAAATATCGTTATTGATATGGTCAATTATGCTGATATTTTCCCTAACTTTGAAAAAGCTCTGTATACCAGGCATAAATCTCACCTGGTCATAATGTATGGTCCTTGTGATATATTGTTGTAATC
Organism: Trichosurus vulpecula; assembly: GCF_011100635.1. Taxonomy (NCBI): domain Eukaryota; kingdom Metazoa; phylum Chordata; class Mammalia; order Diprotodontia; family Phalangeridae; genus Trichosurus; species Trichosurus vulpecula. The sequence goes on along the minus strand of NC_050578.1, from coordinate 122,296,410 downwards.
ATGTTGCTGGTTTTTGTTTAAAAGTCTTGCTTCAATATTCATTAAGGAAATTGGTCTATAATTTTCTTTCTCTGTTTTAACTCTACCTGGCTTAAGAATAAGCACTATATTTAAGTCATAAAAGGAGTTCGGTAGGACTTCTTTGCCTATTTTCCAAATAGTTTATATAGTATTGGAATTAATTATTCTTTAAATGTTTAGTAGAATTGACTTGTGAAGCCATTTAACCCTGTAGATTTTTTCCTAGGCAGTTCATTAGTGGCTTGTTCAATGTTATTCAATTCCTTCTTCAAGATGGGGCTATTTAGACATTCTATTTCCTGATCATTTAGTCTAGATAACTTATATTTTTGTAACTATTTATCCATTTCACTCAGATAGTCAAATTTATTGACATGTAATTGGGCAAAATATTTCATCACAATTGCTTTAATTTATTCTTCATTGGAACTGATTTCACCTTTAATTTTTTTTTTAATCCTGGATATTTGGTTTTCAATTTTTTTTAATGACACTAAATGGTGGGTTATCTATCTTATTTGTTTTCCATAAAACCAGCTCCTAGATTTATTTATTAGGCCAATAGCTATTTTTATTTTTATTTTCAATCTTAATGATCTCACCTTTGATTTTCAAGATTTCTAATTCAGTGTTCAATTGGGGATTTTAAATTTGTTCTTTTTCTAGTTTTTTTTAGTTGCGTGCCCAATTAATGTATCTCTTCCTTTTCCATTTTTTGATGTAAAAATAAATATTCCTTTCTGTTCCCATTCAGTTTTTTCCAAAGTCTGTCATATCCAACCTTTCAAATATTCTATTTACTTGTTCCATGACCTCTGGTGCTTTAATGTTGCAGCTGTCAATTCCTGTGTAAGCCTGATTGTGATTCCTTGATATTTTAATTGTTTCTTTCTGGGTACTTTCTGTATTTTTTCATTAATCTGATAATTTTGTAATTTGGCTGTAATATTCCTTGGAGTTTTTATTTTGGCATCTCTTTCATGAAGTGATCAGCGGGTTGTTCAAATGCCTATTTTGCCCTCTGGCCCCAGGATATTAGGGCAGTTTTCCTTTACAATTTCTTGAAAGATGCTGTCCTTGTTCTCCTTTTGATTATTGGCTTTCAGGTAGTCCAGTGATTCTGACTTTGTCTCTCCTTAATCTATTTTCCAGGTCAGTTTTTTTTTATTTTTTCCCATGAGGTAGTTCACATTTTATTCCACTTTTTCATCTTTTAAAAATTTTGTTTGATTGATTCTTTCTGTTTTTAGAGTCATTAGCTGCCACTTGCCTTATTCTAAGTTTTAGGTGTTGTTTTCCTCAATTAGCTTTTGAACACTCTTTTCCATTAGGATAATTGTACTTTTTAAGAAGTTGTTTCCTTAAGGGGATTTTTGTAATTCTTTTTCCATTTGTCCAATTCTACTTTTTAAGCATTTTTTTTCCAAGCTGCTGGCTCTTTTTAAAATAATTTTCTTCCATCACTCTCATTTTTTAATCCCCATTTTCTTCTACCTCTCTTATATGATTCTTAAGCTCCTTTTTGATCTCTTCCATAAGTTATTTCTGGGCTTGAGACCACTCCCCATTTTTCTTTGGGGTTTTACTCATAGGTGTTTTGATATTGTTGTCCTCATCTGAGTTTGTGTCTTTGTCTTCCTTGTCACCATAATAACTTTCTATAGTCAGATTCTTTTTTTAAATCATTTTTTCCTCTTTTGTGGGGGTGTTTCTCTTTTCTTTGAATTTGATCTCTGATCCTAGGGTGGAAGGGTCTCTGTCTCAGGTTTCTTGTGTCAATGGCTATGTGCCCTGGCTGTTTAGTGGGTACTTCTGATGTTGTCCTGAGGCCCACAGGGGACCCTATTAACTGGTGCTGTGTCGAGGGGTGGGTTGGGGGTGGGATTGGCTGACACTGCTTGAGGCAGTAGGGTTCTGAAAGGTTTCCTGGTGCTGAGCTAGGGTCCTAGTCATAGTGTCTGGCTTGTGCTGAGGCCAGACATGGTTGTTATGTGTTTCCCTTTGTCTACACTGAAACCTGTGTAAGTCTGACCACCACAGGGTACCTATTTTCCCTGGGCTCTGCTGAAGCATGCAGATCTCTGGCTATTGGAGGATGCTTGTTTGCCTAGGGTTACACCAAAGGCTAGTTGGGGGTGAGGAGTGTTGGTGCTGGTGTTTGCCTGCTCTGCCACACTGGGGCTTAGCATCTCTCACTGATTTGCTGAGGTGAGAGTTGCTGAGATGCTTCCTGTCCTGGAATGTGTTCCCCTTTTTACCCAACTGGGACATACCTTTTTTGCTGATCTTCCAAGTCTCCTGGGCTAAAAGACTGCTCCACCTTGTCTTTCCACTGTCCTTGCTGTTCCAGGATTTGTTATGGGGCACTATTTTATGGTTGTTGGAAGTTAATATGGAATAGCTACACAGATTTACTGCATACTCTGCCATCCTGGCTCCTGGAAGTTGACTATGCTTATTTCTTAAGAGGATTGTGTTTTTCTTTTTTGTTGAGGGAAAAAGGAATAAAGTGGACAAAAAAGGGAAGAAAATTATTAAGAAAGGATAATTACAACTTTTTTTAAGTGCAAACAAGAGAACTGAAGGAAACAAAGAATTAAATATAAATAAGCAGGACACCTTTGAAAGTAATACATGAAATTCATTACATACTTTAAAGAAAGCAAAATGAATAGAATATAATTTAAGGTTTTTACAGATAACCCTCTTGTATATTGTATTTTGTATTTAGATGTGTTCTTTTTTGTGTTTCTTAACTCAGAATCTTAAAAACTAACAATAAATATAAAATAACTTGGCAGGTAGATAATTCATAATGGTGCCTTACTTGTAAGCTTTAAAGTGATATCCTACAAAAATTTTAAATTATTGCAAAATATTTATTTGAAATTGCATATGTGATGCCAATCAGTGATTAAAGATCTTTCCCACCCATTCAACAGGCCTCAGATGGGGCTACTTAAGGGAAGCTTGATGAGAGGTTTATTTGTAGGCAGGCCTACATTCTTTATTTACTAAGTACTAAGCCCCAGGCCTATACCCTTTCACTGATTGGGCATGAAGCCCTCAGGCCCTAAAATGAGTATATATACCCAGAAAGTAGCCATTGAGGTGAGAAGTCAGAATTCAGTCAAAGGAGAAGTAAGAACTCCAAGATGACAGAGATGAGAATCCTCAGACTAGAGAGCTACAGAACTCAGAGAACTGCAGAGAGACAAAAGAGAGCTGCAGAAAGAGTGCAGAATGGAGAGTGGAGACTAGAGAACTGAGGAAAGAGAGAACAGTTGGGATTCATGAGTGTTTACAGGAATGCCCCAGCAGGGGGGAAGGTTACAGGATGACTTGGTTCTTTGCTGTAATACTGGGTTAAAATCTCCTTGTTGTTATGTTGAGGTGGACCTACTGGTTTTGGAATACAATTACTGCTATGTCAGGTTGGAGTTATTGGTCTTGGAGTTTGATCCTCTGGTGTCTAAATAAATGTTATACTTCCCATGCCTTTTACCTAGAGAATCTCTTACACTTTGTGATTCTGAACTATACAGACATGTTTATGGTCATCTTTGCCTTAATGATACAGCATATAAATAAGAGGTCATCAGTAGAAATCAATATATTTAGACTCTGAGAATTGTGCTTATTCTACTATACCACATGACAAAATATCAGTATTTACTTAGTAGTAAAGAGTTACAGAGAGTAAAGAGTGGTAGAGAGTTATAACAAACAGATTTCTTAGACATAGTATAATTTGATATGAAAAAGTAATTTGACAATTTCTTTCAGGATAATCTTGTGGAGAAAAGACATGAGGTGTTGTTGAAAGTAGTTGAACAAACTTACCTGAAAATTACTAAGTGATAGATTAATTTCAGCCTAGGGACATATCTATAGTGATATTCCATAATACTCTGAACCTCATCCTATTCAAACTAATTTTATTATCCATTTATTGTCTATAAACACATACATGGCATTTTTAAATTTTTATTCCATGAATTAACCCATTTATTGTTGGACTGGGCTACAGGTATTTGATAAGAAGATTTTACTGGTCTTTCAATTCCTTCAGTCTTCTGATGGCAGATTTGACTATGACTGCAGAGGTGGTATTGTAGGTCCAAACCAGCTACAGTTTTCATACAGCATCCACAATGCCAGATACCCACAGCCTGTCTCTTCATTTTGGTCTTGCCACAGAAGGAGCAGGTATACTTGGCATGCTGGCTAATTTCAATTTTCTTCACCATTTTTCTGAGGGATGCACCATAACGTGTTCCATATTTACCAACAATTCTGACCTTCTTGGTGCATTTAGCCATGTTGCCAGTAGCGGGGCTGGAGCTCGGAGAGGGCCATAGATGGCATTTTTCTAAAATGTGCAGAAAAATCTGTAAACTCTGGAAAGATACTATAGTTAATCAATTAGTTGACAGAATAAAGTTTCAGAGATTCTAAAGGCTAGACTAATGGATTGGAATGGAAATAAATTTATATTTAATGGTAATAAATGCAAATGCTTTCATTCAGTTGAAAATAAATCAGAGGATTAAAAAAAAATAAATCAGAGGAAACCTACGCAGATATAATCACAAGGTAAAAATAATTACTTTGCTTAAACCTAAAAAGTTTCATTTCATGAAAAAAGATAACATTGCATTTTGATATGACTGATAAGTAAACTAATTAACAACCAAAGAAATGAAGAGAGATAATTATCTAAGCAGATAAATGAATAAATGAACATAAACTAATTTAAGTTACATTAATGGAAAGATGGTATTTAGATCATGGACATTTATAATTTTACTTCATGACTAGACCAGACTAAAATAATATATTTCTTTCTGGATGCCACATTTAAAAGGAATACTGGGGGTGGCGGAAAGGGGAATGTCCAGAAAAGGTAAAAAGGATAATAAAATATTTGGAATAGATGTCACATGAATAATGATGCATTTAATTTGTGGGTATTTATCTTTATAAAGAGAAGACTTGGGGTCATTGAAAATTATTTACCATTAAAAAGAAAAGATTTAGGAGTAGGGAGTTTTAATTTCTAATATTTAAAATGATCTTATGTGGAAGAGACCTCAGACTTGTTCTCTATGTTTCCAAAAGACAGAAGTGAAAATTACAAGGATGAAGATATTACTAAATATAATAGAAAATAATCCAACTATAATAATTATACAACAATGAAAAAAGCTTGCTTCATAAAATGATGTTCACCAGAGGGATTTAAGCAGGGTTTGGATGCTCTTCTGACAGAAGTGTTATTGGAGGGATTTGTTGTTGGAAGTAAAAGGGATCTAGTAGATTTCAAAGGTCTCTTCCAACAAAATATTCTATAATTTTTATGAATTAAGTTACTTAATGAGTTAAAAGTAGACAGGAACTTTAGTTGAAGTAATCAAAAGCTAACAATACCATAGAAACTTTTTAATAATGCACTTAAAATAATGGGAGTGATGTTATACCTTATGAAGGCAGGCCTGTCTTGGGCCATATTGAAAGATACTCTAGTACAACAAGGACCTTAGTATAAGTTTATCACATATAAGGATTTGTCTCATTTCTTTAGGAAGAATTTCCCTCTATAACATCTCTCACATTCATTTTCTCCTGTCTTCTCTCACAATTTCTCATCATGACCATTGCAATAGCCTTCTAAGTGGTCTAACTCATTTCTCCTGTCTTCAATCAATCATCTTTATAATGTCAAAGTGATATTACCACACTACAACCCTTTCAGTAAACTCCATTGGTTCTCTATCACCTCTAGGATCAAATACAAGTTCCTCAATTTGAAATAAAAAGCACTTAAAATCCTATGTCCATCTTGCCCTCCTAAACTTACTATATAGTATTCCCTTTCATTTACTTCTGCAGTCCAGCTAAACAGAATTTCTTGTTTCCTACACATGCCTTTCCATCTGCCATCTGCCTGTCATTATACAATGTGTCCCTCATGCCTAAAATGTGCAGCCATTATCACCTATATTTCTAAGAATCCCAAGGTCCATTCAAAGCTCACTTCTATAAATGAGTTTGTTTTGATAAACCTAGCTTCTTTTGCATTCATGCCCTCAAAATTCCTTTATAAATTCCTTTATATTATTTTGTCTCATTGTCTCTTGGTATACAAGATAAAGTCCTTCAGGGCAATTTGTGTTGTCAGTGACTAGAATGTTTTCTAGTATACAGTGTTTAATAAATGCTTCATAATTGATTTGAGTGATGAAAATCTAAATGTTCAAAAAAGTAGAACAAAAAAGTGATCTGAAAACATACATACATAAATACATTCATACATTATATCTGTGTTTGTGTCTGTATAAGCGCACACAAACATACACACAAAGGAAATAATTTTATCTGTTCTTCAGGAACAGGAATATTTTAAGAAAAAAATATGTAAAAGAAGGATTGTACCAAAATCTTATTGTGTGTGTGTTCTCCAATATGAAAATTATTCCAAGTTATCAAAATGTATTATTTTTATGATTATACAGGTAGGAAAACTGTCAAGGATCTTGGGTGAAATGTATGCACTGTATACTCTCATAACAAAGTGAAGATATTTTATTCAGAGGCAGAATAAATATTATGGAACAGAAGCATTTGTATAATGATTATGTTATTTTAATAATTTAATTAAAATTTAACCTTACATACTTGCCACAATGATAAATACAAGGTTTCTGATTTAAAGGGAAAAAGTAAAGTAGGAGATTTATTGATAGGATAATGTTAGTGAAAAAATGAAAGAATACAGGATTTCAAGTGCTATTGTCTTCCAGTCTTTCCTACCACTTATGTTTACTTTACTTTTACTTTACTTGAAGATTAAATCCATGATTTTGTTTTGCTATTATTGCATGGCAGTTGGTTGGCAGCCCATTAAAATAAATAGAAGATGGACATTTGAAGATCTTGATTTTTGAAGTGCAGTAGAATATAGCTTGTAATATATGTAAGACATGTTTTCCTAAGACATCTGGATATGAACCCATCAAAGTTTCACAAAGTCTCTCGACTGAGAAAGCAACTAAGTCAATAGCACTGATCAAAATTGCCTTATGGCCAGAACATTCAAAAAAATTTTGGTGTGTATGCTAAGTAATTCTCCCCCCCCAGATTGTTCAACCAGAAATGCTTCTCCCCCCCCATATACACACATACATACATACATACATATACATACATATGCACATATGTATACATACATATGTATATGTATGTATCTATTTATCTGCATCTATATCTTTCTATCCATTTATCTATCTATCTATCCATAACCCTTGATTTTGGAGAAAAGGGATGATAAAAGCAGAGAAGGATTAATATGAAAAAGGAAAAAGATTAGAAGACTTGGTTCAAATGTTGAAGAGTTGGATTTTAATAACTTCTTAGTCACTTACATGTGTTACCAACACTCTTCACTATTCTTTTTATGTTTTTTTAGTATACAATACTCAGTTCCACAAGTTTCTGAGTTTCCAAATTTTCTCTCCCTCCCTCTCCTCCCTCTGTCCCCCAAGATGGCATGTAATGTGACATAGGTTCTACAATACCTTTGCATTAAACATATTTACATAATAGCCAACTTGTAAAGAAGAATCATAACCAATGGAATGAATCATGATAAAGAAGAAATGAAACTAAAAAAGAAGGGAAAAAAAGAGTAAATAGTTTGCCTCAATCTACATTTGGACTCTGTAATTCTTTCCCTGGATATGCATAGCTTTTTTCTACCATGAGTCTTTAGGAGGTGTCTTTGAACCTTGCATTGATGAGAAGAGCCAAGTCTATCAAAGTTAGCCCTTACAGATACCATGTGTCTGTAATGGTGTATAATGATCTCCTGGTTCTGCTTCCCTCCCTTGGCATCAGTTCGTATAAGTCTTTCCAGGTTGTGATGAAGTCTGTCTGCTCCTCATTTCTTATAGCAAAGTAGTATTCCATTACATTCATATACCACAATTTGTTTAGCCATTCCTCCATTGATGAGCATCCCCTCGATTTCCAATTCTTTGCTATCACACAAAGAGCTGCTATAAATATTTTTGTTCATACTAGTCCATTTCCCACTTGTGTGATCTCTCTGGGATACAACCATAGAAGTGGTATTTCTGGGTAAAAGGGTATGAACATTTTTATAACCCTTTGGGCATAGTTCCAAATTGCTCACCAGAATGGCTGGCTCAGTTCACAACTCCACCAACAATGCATTAGCGTTCCAATTTTCCCACATCCTCTCCAGGATTTATGATTTGCCTGTTTTGTCATGATAGCCAATCTGACAGGAGAGATGTGTTACCTAAGAGTTGTTTTGATTTGCATTTCTCTAATTAATAGTGATTTAGCATTTTTTCAAATGCCTATAGAAATCTTTAATTTCTCCCTTTGAAAACTGCCTATTCATATTCTTTGACTATTTCTCGATTGGGGAATGACTTGTATGAATATAAATTTGACTCAGGTCTCTGAATATTTTAGATATGAGGCCTTTATCAGAGACACTGGTTGTAAAGATTCTTTCCCAATTTTCTGCTTCCCTTATAATCTTTGTTGCATTGCTGTTTGTACAAAAACTTTTCCATTTAATGTAATCAAAATTATCAATTTTGCATTTTGTAATGACATTTATCTCGTGTTTGGTCATGAATTCTTCCCTTCTCCGTAGGTCTAAACTATTCTTTCTCCCAAATTGCTTATAGTATCAGCCTTTATTCCTAAATCATAGACACATTTTGACTTTATTTTGGTACATGGTACATGATACTGGTCTATGCCCAGTTTCTGCCATACTATTTTCCAGTTTCCCAGCAGTTTTTGTGAAATAGTGAATTCTTAACCCAGAAGCTGGACTCTTTGGGTTTATCAAAGAGTAAATTGCTATAGTTGTTGATTACTGTATCTTGTATACCTAACCTATTCCACTGATTCATTGCTCTATTCCTTAGTCAGTGCCAAGTAATTTTGATGTCTGCTGCTTTATATTACAGTTTAATATCTGGTATGGCTAGGCAACCTTCCCTAGCATTTTGTTTTCATTAATTCATTTATATTCTGGACCTTTTGTTCTTTCAGATGAATTTTGTTATTATTTTTCCAGCTCTGTAAAATAATTTTTTGGTAGTTTGATTGGTATGGCACTGAATAAGTAAATTAATTTAGTTAAAATAGTCATGCTTTATTATATCAGCTCAGCTTGGCCACGATGAACCAATGTTTTTTTTTTTTTTCCAATTATTTAGATCTGACTTTATTTGTGTGAAAAGTGTTTTGTAATTATGCTCACACAGTTCCTGGATTTGTTTTGGTGGGTAGACTCCCAAATATTTTATAATGTCTACAGCAACTTTTAACAGAATTTCTCTTTCTGTCTCTTGTTGTTTGGCCTTGTTAGTAATATATAGGAATGCTGAAGATTTATGTGATTTTATTTTATATTCTGCAATTTTGCTAAAGTTACTTATTATTTCAGGTAGCTTTTTTTTTACTTAATTCTCTAGGATTCTCTAAGTAAATCATCATTTCATCTGCAAAGAGTGATAACTTAGTTTCTTTTTTGCTTATTCTAATTGCTTCAATTTCTTTTTCTTCTTTTATTGCTAATGCTAACATTTCTAGTACCAAATTGAATAAGAGGGATGATAATGGAAATGCTCCTTTCACACCTGATCTTATTGGAAATGCTTCTAGCTTATCCCCATTACATATAATGCTTACTAATGGCTTTAGGTGGATAATACTCATGATTTTAAGGAAGACTCCATTTATTTCCATGGTTTCTAGTGTTTTTAAAAGGGATGGGAGTTGTATTTTGTCAAAAGCTTTTTCTGCACCTACTGAGATAATCATATGGTTTCTGCTAGTTCTATTGATGACCTGGTCAACTATTCTGATAGTTTTCCTACTATTGAAACAGCCTTGCATTCCTGGAATAAATCCTATCTGGTCATGGGGTATTATTTTTGTAACAAATTGCTGCAAATTTTTGCTAATATTTTTATTTGCAATTTTTGCATCAATATTCATTAGGGAAATTGTTTTATAATTTTCTTTCTCTGTTTTGACTTTTCCTGGTTTAGCTATTAGTACCATGTTTGTGTAATAAAAAGAATTTGGCAGGACTCCTTCTGTGCCTATGTTCCCAAATAATCTATACAGGATGGGAATTAGTCGTTATTTACATATTTGAAAGAATTCACATGCAAATCCATCTGGCCCTGGAGATATTTTTTTCTAGGGAGTTCAATGATGGCTTGCTTAATTTCTTCTTCTGAGATGGCGTTATTTATGTAATTTACTTCCTCTTCTGTTAACGTGGTCAATTGATATTTTTGTAAATATTCATCAATTTTCCCATGATTGTCAAATGTATGGGCATACATTTAGGCAAAATAATTCCTAATTATTATTTTAATTTCCTCTTCATAGAAGGTGAATTCCCATTTTCAATTTTGATACTAGTTTGATTTTCTTCTTTCTTTTTAAAATCAAATTGACCAAAAGTTTATCAATTTTATTGGTGTTTTCATACAACCAGCTCTTACTTTTATTTATTAGTTCAATAGTTTTTTTTATTTCAATTTTATTAATCTCTCCTTTGGTTTTCAGTATTTCTAATTTGTTATTGAATTGAGGATTTTCAATTTGTTCTTTTTCTAGCTTTTTCAGTTACATGCCAAATTCATTGATCTCCTTTTTCTCTATTTTATTCATGTAAACATTTTTAGATATAAAACTCCCCCTAAGAATTTCTTTTGCTGCATCCTATAAGTTTTGGTATGTTGTCTCATTATTGTCATTCTAAGGAAGGAAATTATTAATTGTTTCTATGATTTTTTTGACCCACTCGTTCTTCAGGATTAGATTATTTAGTTTCCAATTAATTTTTAGTTTATCTTTCCATGGTCCTTTATTATAAATAATTTTATTGCATCATGATCTGAGGGGGATGTATCGATTGTTTCTGCCTTTCTGCACTGGATTTTGAGGATTTTATGCCCTAATACATTGCCACTTTTTGTGTATGTGCCATATACTGCTGAGAAAAAAGTATATTCTTTTTTATCCCCATTCAGTTTTATCCAGAGATCTATCATATCTACCTTTTCTAAAACTCTGTTCACCTCCTTAACTTCTTTCTTTTTATTTTGAGGTTAGATTTATCAAGTTCAGAGAGGGGGACGTTGAGGTCTCCCATTATTTTGGTTTTGTTATCTATTTGTTCCTGTAACTCCCTTAACTTCTCCTCTAAGAATCTGTATACTATATCACTTGGTGCATGTATGTTAATTATTGATATTACTCCATTGTCTATGGTGCCTCCAAGAAGGATATAGTGTCCTTCCCTATCTCTTTTAATTAGATCTATCTTTGCTTTTGCTTTGTCTGAGATTAAGATTGCTTCCCCTGCTTTTTTTATTTCCTGAGGCATAACATATTCCATTCCAGCGTTTTACCTTTACCCTGTGTGTGTCCCCCTGTTTCAAATGTGTTTCTTGTAAACAACATATTGTAGGATTATGATTTTTGATCCATTCTGCTACCTGCCTCTGTTTTATGGGAGAGTTTCTCCCATTCATATTCCCAGTTATGATTACTATCTCTGTCTTTTTCTCCATCCTATTCCCCCTTTTACATTTTTTTTCTGCTTTCTCCTTTCCACTCCTCAAAACAGTTTTGTTTTTGACCACCATCAATTTTCCTTCCCTATTGATACTTCTCCCTTATCTTACCCTCTTCCCCTTGCTACTTCTTCCCTCCCTTCTAACCACTCCCTTTTCTTTCTCCTTACTTTTCCTACTGCCTGTAGGACAAATTTGATTTTTATACTTACCAGAGTATTTTATTTCCTCCTTGAACCAAATCTGAGGAGAGTAGAACTCAAACACTGTTCTCCTTCCTCCCTTTTTTCCTCCTACTCTAATATGTTTTTGTGGCTCTTAATGTGATGTAATTTCTCCTTTTCTACATCCTCCTTACCTCTTCTCCCAGAACAATCCATTTATACCCCTTAATTATGTTTTTCCCCAGCATATCAGTTACTTTTTTATTTACACCCTGAGTCTATGTATATACTTTTTAATTGTCATAATAATTATACCATTCTCAAGATTAACATATGCATAACATGCATAAAATAATATAAGCCTATTTAAGGATGAAAACAGTTTGCCCTCATTGAATAACAAAGATTTTCGTACCTGTTTACCTTTTTATGTCTCTCTTGAGTTTTGTATTTGAAGATCAAATTTTCCATTGAGCTCTGGCCTTTTCACCAGGAAGGTCTGGAATTCCCTTATTTCATTGAATGGCCATCTCCTTGCCTTAAAAATTATGCTCAGATTTTCTGGGTAGTTGATTCTTGGTCGTAGTCCAAGCTCTTTTCCCTTTTGGGACATCATATTCCAATTCCTCCTGTCTTTTAATGTAGTAACTGCAAGGTCCTGCATGATCCTGACTAGTTCCAGGATATTTAAATTGTTTCTTTCTCCTTGACCTGATAGTTCTGGAATTCGGCTACAATATTCCTTGGAGTTTTCAATTTTAGATCTCTTTCTAGGGGTGATCCATGGATTCTTTCAATGACTATTTTACCCTCTGTTTCTAGGACCTTAGAGAAGTTTTCCTTGATGATTTCTTGGAAGATACTGTCCAGGGAATTTTTTCAACATGGCTTTCTGTATCTCTGTATTTCTGTGTATCTCTCCTGTATCTGTTTTCCAGGTCAGTTGTTTTTCCAATTAGGTATGTCACTTTTTCTTCTATTTTTTTTTCTTTCTTTAGATTTTGTTTAACTGATTCTTGATGCACCATAGAATCATTAGCTTCTACTTGCCCAATTCTAATTTTTAATTAATTCTTTTCTTTTAGCTTCCATGCCTCTTTTGCCATTTGGTTAATTTTACTTTTGAAGGCAACGTTTTCTTCCATTAGATTCTAAACCTCTTTAACCATTTCACGGATTTTACTTTTTAAAGATTGGTTCTCATCAGTGATTTTTTCCATTTTTTTCTTTTACCTCTCTAATTTGTTTTTTGATATCCTCCTTGTGCTCTTCCAGGGATGCCTTTTGGGCTTGAAACCCATTCACATTCCATTTTGAAGTTTCAGATGTGGGTATGGTGTCAGTGCTCTCCTCTTCTGAATTGGTATTTTGATCTTCCCTGTCTCCATAATAAGAGACAGTCTTTGGTTTTCTGGATTGTTTCTTCATGGTGGTTGTCTTTTTATTGGGTTTTGAAAGTGGATCTCTGCTTCTGGGGCTCAAGGGACTCTGCCCCAAGGTTCTTATGCTGGTAACTGTGGGCCTGATAACTGACTTTGTGTGCTGTGGCCTCTTTTTTTGTCAGCCAGAGGCTGACATTCTGCCCCTCATCTGATGCTGAGCTAGAGTTGGGTGATGTGTGAAGGTCAAGGCTAGGTGGATGTGTTTCTGAGTTCCTCCATCTTACACTGCAGCTCCTGTTGTGAGGTGTGGGGGAGGGGTTGTCTGGCTGCTGGACGACTCTTTTTCCCCTATGGCGGTGCTACAGAGTGGGTGGTCACAGCAATTGTCAGCGCTGATGTCTGCCACTTCCCCTGGCTTTGTGAAGGCATGTCTGGAGTGCTGGTATTGACACTTGCTGGCTCCACATCCTTGGCATTCAGGAACTCCTGTTGGTCTGCTGAGGTGTGGTCTGCTGGGACACCTCTGTTCTTGGACTAGTCTCTTTCCCCCACCACAAGAGAAGGTCTCCCCAGGTTCCTGAGCTAAAAGGCTACTGAAGCCCCAATTCTGGCTGCTCTATTCCAGGGTTTCTTCTAGGGCAGTGTGTGGAAGAGAGGGCTGAGAGCAGTTTTACCTGGTCATTCTGGCTCCCAGAAGTTCAAGAAGGTGGATTTCAAACCTTTAGCTTGTGGGCTGAAAGCCTCAGGAGTACCTGGAGCCACACCTCAGTGCACTTCTGTCTCCCTTAGCTCTGATAGAGTCCCGTCCTGGCCTGAGAGGCCTGCGGATTGAAGATGTAGCTGGCACTTCAGCCCTGGATCTGCTCCTTCTCCTTCTCAGGTATGGTTTAGTGTTGCATGTCCAGTGCTCTCCCAGTCCGCAGATATGTCCTGTCAACCCTGAACACTCTCCTGCCTTGGAAATCTGCCGCACTGTCTCCTAGTGGCTTCTATCTCTCTCAGATCTGCTCAGATTCACTTTTTCAGAGGTATCTGACAGACTTTCTAAGAGAGCTCCAGTAAGTCCCTGCTTTCTTACCACCATCTTGGCTCTGACCCCTCTTCACTATTCTTTACCTCAGTTTGGTCATATGGAAGATTAAAAGATCCTTTAAGACTCCTTCTGTTACTATTCTGTGAACCTGATTTAAATTACTGAACCCAATCCCATTTACATGCAAATGATTTCATCACTATGAGGACCTTCATTTACTAACATAGGTGGTCTATGAGTCATTAGTCATTTGGTCATTTCAGAAATATTAATGAAGTATTTACTATGCACCAGCTACTGTGTAAAATGTTGTGCAAAACCAAAGGTAAATGACAGCCCCTGTTGTCGAGGAGCTAACAATCAAATAAGACTGGAGGAGTAGATGCCTAAAGCTAAAAGAGGTTAAATGACTTTTTCTTAGTGTCTCCTAAGTAGTGGATATCAAAGACAGAGTTTGATCCCATGTCTTTTGAATCCCAAATCCAATCCTTTATCCATTTTAACATATTGACTTTCTTCCTGTACGGAGTCTTGGGGAAACAAAACAAAAAGCAAACCAAAAACAATAATAGTAATAATAGTAATAATAAACATTCTTTTTTCCCTGCCAACCACCAACCACCATACGCCAACCTGTCAAGATTGTTGTCTTTTGAAAATGAACATCTTCAGGTTTGTACCTGCAAGTTTATCTGTTTCCTTATTCTTGGTGATGCTTCAGTTGAAAATGAAATCAGCAATGGAGAGAGAAAGGTCAGCCTCTCACTGAACTGACATGTTCCTGAAGCAACTGGACCTGTTAACACTGGGGGATTATTTTGGCCACTACTTCATCCAGAGTGCTCTGTTTTAAAGATTCCTCTGAGGGTTGCCTAAGGAAGATCTAGCCAAAAATGCTGGGCAATTTTGGGGAAAATGCTGATGAATGATTATTGTTACATGAACAGATTGCTTATATGCACATGACCAAAATACAACATTGGCATTTCCATTTAATTTAGCTTATTTTGGAGATTAATAAATTCACTTAAACTTCTTGTAAAATTTGACAATTGGATGCAGCATCAATATTTCCAGCAGTTTTTAATCCTTATTTTTTTAGCACAAATTAGATGAAAAAAATTACCATAAAGAAAATAAAGAAGCTGTTTTTTTTCTTTATTTAAATGGAAAAAATGCTAGAGAAACAAGTAAATTTTATGTAAATAGCAATACTCATGAACATAAATTTAACAGGAGGGGAATTAAATAGCAGATTTTCTAAAAGGATTCTTTTTTATTTTTGTAAAATTATTATTCATTTATTTAATATTTTTAGTTTTCAGGATTTTCTCCCAGTTTTCTGCTTTCCTCCTAATCTTTGTTGCATTGGCTTTTGTTATACAAAACTTTTCAATTTAACATAATCAAAATTATCCATCTCACATTTTGTAATGCTCTCTGTGTCTTGTTGTGTCATGAATACTTTGCTTTTCC
This sequence comes from Trichosurus vulpecula, assembly GCF_011100635.1. Classification (NCBI taxonomy): domain Eukaryota; kingdom Metazoa; phylum Chordata; class Mammalia; order Diprotodontia; family Phalangeridae; genus Trichosurus; species Trichosurus vulpecula. The sequence continues at coordinate 122,280,692 of NC_050578.1, read as the reverse complement.
ATAGATGTAATAGGTAAACTATTCCTTGCTCTCCCAAATTGCTTATAGTATCAGCCTTTATTCCTAAATCTTGCACCCATTTTGAATTTATTTTGGTATATGGTGTAAGATATTGGTCTATGCCCAGTTTCTGCCCTACCATTTTCCAATTTTCCCAGCAGTTGTTGTGAAATGGTGAATTCTTAGCCCAGAAGCTGGCTTCTTTGGGTTTATCAAAGAATAGATTGCTCTAGTCATTGACTTCTCCATCTTGTGAACCTGTCCTATTCCACTGATCCACGACTCTGTTTCTTAGCCAGTACCAGCTACTTTTGATGACTGCTGCTTTATAGTACAGTCTAATATCCGGTATGGCTAAGCCACCTTCCCTGGAATGTCTCTTCATTAATACCCTAGATATTCTAGACCTCTTGTGCTTCCAGACGAATTTTGTTATTATTTTATCCAGCTGTGTAAAACAATTTTTTGGCACTGAATAGATAGATTAATTTAGGTAAAATTGTCATTTTTATTGTATTAGCTCTGCCTAATCATGAGCAACTGATATTTTTCCATTTATTTAGGTGTCACATTATTTGCATGAAAAGTGTTTCATAATTATGTTCATATAGGCCCTAGGTTTGTTTTGGCAGACAGACTCCCAAATATTTTGTAGTGTCTACAGTAACTTTTTTTTTGTTTTTTGTTTGTTTTTTTGAAATTTATTTATTTAACATATTTAGTTTTCAGCATTGATTTTCACAAGAGTTTGAATTACAAAGTTTCTCCCCATTTCTACCTTCCCCCCCACTCCAAGATGATGTATATTCTGGTTGCCCTGTTCCCCAGTCAGCCCTCCCCTCTATCACTCCCCTCCCCTCTCATCCCCCTTTCCCTTCCTTTCTTGTACGGCAAGATAAATTTCTATGCCCCATTGCCTGTGTATCTTATTTTCTAGTTGCAGGCAAAAACTTTTGTTTTTGTTTTTGAACATCTGTTTTTAAAACTTTGAGTTCAAAATTCTCTCCCCTCTTCCCTTCCCACCCACCCTCCCTAAGAAGTAAAGCAATTCAACATAGGCCACATGTGTATCATTATGTATAACCCTTCCACAATACTCATGTTGTGAAAGACTAACTATATTTTGCTCCTTCCCAACCCATCCCCCTTTATTGAATTTTCTCCTTTGACGCTGTCCCCTTTTCAAAGTGTTTGTTTTTGATTACTTCCACCCCCATCTGCCCTCCTATCCATCATCCCCCCCCCCTTTTATCTTCTTCCCTCTTCTTTCCTGTGGGGAAAGATACCCAATTGAGTATGTATAGTATTCCCTCCTCAGGCCAAATCTGATGAGAGCAAGATTCACTCATTCCCCCCTCACCTGCCCTCTCCCCTCCTCCAACAGAGCTGCTTCCTCTTGCCACTTTTATACAAGATAATCCACGCCATTTTATCTCTCCCTATCTCCCTCTGTCAATATATTCCTCTCTCATCCCTTAATTTGATTTTATTTCTTTTAGATATCTTCCCTTCATCTTCAACTCACCCTGTGTCCGCTCTCTCTCTCTCTCTCTCTCTCTATATATATATATATACACATACATATATACATACATGCACATTCGCTTATATATATATATATATGTATATACATTAACATATATATGCATATTCCTTTCAGCTACTATGATATTGAGGTATCACGAATCATACACATCATCTTTCTATGTAGGAGTGTAAACAAAACAGTTCAACTTTACTAAGTCCCTTATGATTTCTCTTTCTTGTTTACCTTTTCATGCTTCTCTTGATTCTTGTGTTTGAAAGTCAAATTTTCTATTCTGCTCTGGTCTTTTCACTGAGAAAGCTTGAAAGTCCTCTATTTCATTGAAAATCCATATTTTGCCTTGGAGCATGATACTCAGTTTTGCTGGGTAGGTGATTCTAGGTTTTAATCCTAGCTCCATTGACCTCTGGAATATCGTATTCCAAGCCCTTCGATCTCTTAATGTAGAAGCTGCCAGATCTTGGGTTATTCTGATTACTTTTCCACAATACTCAAATTGTTTCTTTCTGGCTGCTTTCAATATTTTCTCCTTGATCTGGGAGCTCTGGAATTTGGCGACAATATTCCTAGGAGATTTCTTTTTGGGAATTATTTGAGGAGGCGATCGGTGGATTCTTTCAATTTCTATTTTGCTCTGTGGCTCTAGAACATCAGGGCAGTTCTCCTTGATAATTTCTTGAAAGATGATATCTAGGCTCTTTTTTTGATCATGGCTTTCAGGTAGTCCAATAATTTTTAAATTATCTCTCCTGGAACTGTTTTCCAGGTCGGTGGTTTTTCCAATAAGATATTTGACATTGTCTTCCATTTTTTCATTCCTTTGGTTATGTTTTATAATATCTTGATTTCTAATCCAGTCACTAGCTTCCACTTGCTCCAATCTAATTTTTATGTAGTATTTTCTTCAGTGGTCCATTGGACCTCCTTTTCCATTTGGCTAATTCTGCCTTTCAAGGCAATCTTCTCCTCATTGGCTTTATGGAGCTCTTTTGCCATTTGAGTTAGTCTGTTTTTTAAGGTGTTGTTTTCTTCATTGTATTTTTTAGTATTTTTTTGGGTCTCCTTTAGCAAGTCATTGGCTTGTTTTTCATGGTTTCCTCTCATTCTGCTCATTTCTCTTCCCACTTTTTCCTCTACTTCTCTAACTTGCTTTTCTAAAACCTTTTTGAGCTCTTCCATGGCCTGGGACCAGATCATGTTTTCTTTGGAGGCTTTTGGTGTAGGCTCTTGCACTTTGTTGACTCCTTTAGGCTGTATGTTTTGGTCTTCTTTGTCACCAAAGAAAGAATCCAAAGTCTGAGACTGAATCTGGGTGTGTTTTCACTGCCTGGCCATATTCCCAACCAACTAACTTGACCCTTGAGTTTTTCAGTGGGGTATGACTGCTTGTAGACTAAAGAGTTTTATGTTCCACGTTTGCAGGAGATGTGCAAGTTCTGCCACACCAGCACTCCTCCTTCCCCAAGAACCCCCAACCCAGACTGGGCTTAGATCTTCAGCAGGCTGTGCACCCCTGCTCTGATCTGCCACTTAATTCCTCCCACCAGGTGGGCCTGGGGCTGGAGGCAACAGCAGCTGTAGCTGCCCCACCTCCACTGCCCCGGGGGTGGTGGCTGAACCTCGAACTTCTTCCACTCCCGCAGCTTTTCCCACTAACCTTCTCCGCTGTTTTTGGTGTTTGTGGGTTGAGAAGTCTGGTAACTGCCACAGCTCAATGATTCAGGACCCTAGGGCCCTAGGGCCTGCTCTGCCTGGCTCCTGGTCTGGTTGGTCTGAGCGGTTCATGCTGGGCTCTGTCCTGCTCTGCTCCCAGCTCAATGACGGATAGACCTCACCCAGAGACCATCCAGGCTGTGCTGGGCTGGAGCCCTGCTTCCCTTTGCTGTTTTGTGGGTTCTGCAGTTCTAGAATTGATTCAGAGCCATTTTTTATAGGCTTTTGGAGGTACTCCGTGGGGAGCTCATGCTAGTCCCTCCTTTACAGCTGCCATCTTGGCTCTGCCCCCCCTACAGTAACTTTGAATGTAATTTCTCTATCTCTTGCTGTTGGGCTTTGTTAGTAATATATAGGAATGTTGAGGATTTATGTGGGTTTGTTTTATATACTGCAACTTTGCTAAAGTTGTTTATTATTTCAAGTAGTTTTTTACTTGATTCTCTAGGATTCTCTAAGGAAATCATCATATGATCTGCAAAAAGTGATAATTTATTTTCTTCTTTGCCTATTCTATTTCCTTCAATTTCTTTTTCTACTCTTATTGCTACAGCTAATGTTTCTAGTGCCAAATTGAATAGTAGGGGTGATAATGGAAATCCTTGTTTCACCTCTGATCTTATTGGGAATGCATCTAGCTTATTCCCATTCCAAATAATGCTTCTTGATGGTTGTAGTTAGATGCTATTTATAATTTTAAGGAAGGCTCCATTTATTCCTATGCTTCTAATGTTTTTAATAGGAATGGGTGCTGTATTTTGTCAAAAGCCTTTTCTGCATCTCTTGAGATGATACAATAGTTTCTGCTGGTTTTGTTGTTGATATGATCAGTTATACTGATAGTGTTGCTAATATTGAACCAGCATTGCATTACTGCAATAAATCCTACCTGGTCATAGTGTATTATTCCCATGATAAGTTGCTGCAATCTTTGTGCTAATATTTTATTTAAAATTTTTGCATCAATCTTCATTAGGGAAATCTGTCTATAATTTTCTTTCACTGTTTTGACTCTACCTGGTTTGTGTATTAGTACCACATTTGTGTCATAAAAAGAATTTGGTAAGACTCCTTCTTCACTTATGTTCCCAAATAATCTATAACGTACACAAATTCTTTGTTCTTTTAATATTTGATAAAATTCACATGTGAAACCATCTGGCCCTGCAGATTTTTTCCTAGGGAGTTCATTGCTGGCTTGCTCAATTTATTTTTTCTGAGATGGGGTTATTTAGAACTTTTACTTCCTCTTCTGTTAACCTGGGCAATTTATGTTTTTGTAGATATTCATCCATATCCCTAAGGTTGTCAAATTTATGGGCATAAAATTGGGCAAAATAATTCCGAATTATTGTTTTGATTTCTTCTTCATTAGAGGTGCACTCACCCTTTTCATTTTTGATGCTGGTAATTTTATTTTCTTCTTTCTTTTTTTAATCAAATTGACAAAAGGTTTATCAATTTTGTTTTTTTTTTTTCATAAAACCAGCTCCTTGTTTTATTTATTAATTCAATAGTTTTCTTGGTTTCAATTTTATTAATCTCTCCTTTGATTTTCAGTATTTCTAATTTGGTATTCAATTGGGGATTTTCAATTTGTTCTTTTTCTAGCTTTTTCAATTGCATGACCAATTCATTGATCTCCTCTATCTCTATTTTACTCATGTAAGCATATAGGGATATAAAACGTCTCCTAACAACTGTTTTTGCTGCATCCCATAAGTTTTGGTATGTTGTCTCATTATTGTTACTCTCTTGAATGAAGTTATTAATCGATTCTTTGATTTGTTGTTTGGTCCACTCACTTTTTAGAATTAGATTATTTAGTTTCCAATTAAGTTTTAGCTTATTTTTCCGTGCTTCTTTAATACAAATAATTTTTATTGCATCATGATCTGAAAAGTATGCTTTGACTACTTCTGCCTTTCTGCACTGGATTGTGAGGTTTTTATGCCTTAGTACATGGTCAATTTTTGAGTATGTTCCATGTACTACTGAGACAAATGTATATTCCTTTTTATCCCCATTCATTTTTCTACAGAGGTCTATCATATCTGCCTTTTCTAAAATTCTGATCACCTCCTTAACTTCTTTCTTATTTATTTTGAGGTTAAATTTATCAAGTTCAGAGCGGGGGAGGTTGATGTCTCCCATTATTATGGTTTTCCTGTCTATTTCTTTCTGTAACTCCCTTAACTTCTCCTCTCAGAATTTGCACGCCATACCACTTGGTGCATATGTGTTAAACAACGATATTGCTTCATTGTTTATGGTGCCTTTTAGTAGGATGTAGTGTCCTTCCTTATCTCTTTTAATTAAATCTATCTTTACTTTTGCTTTGTGTGAGATTAGGATTGCTACACCTGCTTTTTATACTTTAGATGAAGCACAATATATTTTACTCCAGGCTTTTTCCTTTACCCTGTGTGTATCCCCCTGTTTCAAATGTGTTTCTTGTAAACAGCATATTGCAGGACTGTGGTTTTTAATCCATTCTGCTATCTGCTTCTGTTTTATGGGTGAGTTCATCCCATTCACATTCACAATTATGATTTCTATCTGTGTCATTTTCTCCATCCTATTTCCCACTGTTAATGCTTTTATTTCTCCCTTTCCCCTTCTACTCCTCAACTGAGTTTTGCTTTTGACTGCTGCCTTCCTCAGTTTGCCCTCCCTCTTGATTCCCCTCTCTTATCTTACCATTTTCTACTTGCCACTTCTTCCCTCAGTTCTTACCACCCTCCTCCCTTTTTTTCTCCCTTTCCCCTCCTACTGCCTGTAGGACAAGTTAGATTTCTATACTTATCAGGGTGTGTTATTCCCTTCTTGAACCAGATCTGATGACAGTAAAGCTCAAATATTTCTCTTCTCCCTCCCTTCTTTCCCTCTACTATAATGTGTTTTTGTGCTTCTTTTGATGTAATTTACTCTTTTCTACTACCTCTTTACCTCTTCTCCCATAACCCTCCCTTTACATTTCTTAATTATGTTTTATATCCTTATATCAGTCATTTTATACAGACATCCACAGTCTTTGTGTATTCCTTTCAATTGTCATAATAGCTGTAGTATTCTCAAGATTGACATATATATATATATAATATAAAATGTATGCATATATATTTATATAACATACATAAGATGATATAATCCTATATGAAGAAGTAAATAATTTGCTCTTTTTGATTAATTAGGTTTGTGAGGGGCTTTTCTCCCTGTTTACTTTATTATGTCTCTCTTGAGTTTTGTACTTGGAGATCAAATTTTGAGTTATGGCCTTTTCATCAGGAATGTCTAGAATTCCCTTATTTTGTTGAATGTCCATCTCCTTGACTGAAAAATTATGCTTAGCTTTGCTGGGTAGTTGATCCTTTGCCCTTCGGAATATCACATTCAAATTTCTCCTGTCATTTAATGTAGAAGCTGAAAGATCTTGCATGATCCTTAGTATAGTTCCACGATATTTGAATTGTTTCTTTTTGGCTGCTTGCAGTATTTTCTCCTTGACTTTGTAATTCTGAAATTTGGCTATAATATTTCTTGGTGTTTTCAACTTGGGATCTCTTTCAGGGGGTGATCGGTGGATTCTTTCAATGACTATTTTACCCTCTGGTTCTGGGACCTCTGGGCAGTTACCTTTGATAATTTCTTCGAAGATGCTGTCAAGGCTCTTTTTTTCTTCATGAATTTCCAGTAGACCAATAATTCTTAGATTGTCTCTCCTGGATCTATTTTCCAGGTCAGTTGTTTTTCCCATCAGATATTTCACATTTTTTGTATTTTTTCATTGTTTACGTTTTGTTTTACTACTTCTTGATGCCTCATAGAGGCATTAGCTTCCACTTGCTCAATTCTAATTTTTAATGAGTTGCTGTCTTTATTTTTCTTTTGAGTCTCCTTTTACAGTTGGTTGATTTTGCCTCTCAGGGTATCATTTTCTCTCTCTAAATTCTGAATCTCTGTAGCCATTTCATCTATCTTATTCTTTAAGGACTTGATTTCATCAGTGGTTTTTTTTTTTTCCATTTTTTATTTTACCTCCCTAATTTGGTTTATAAAGTCCTCCTTTACCTCTTCCAGTAATGCTTTTTGGGCTTGCGACCAGTTCTCATTCCCTTTTGAAGTATCAGATGTGGGTATAGTGTCATTGCTATCCACCTCCTAATTGGTATTTTGATCATGCCTGTCTCCATAAAAAGAATCAATGGTCATCGTTTTGTGTGTGTGTGTGTGTGTGTGTGTGTGTGTGTGTGTGTGTGTGTGTGTGCGTGTGTGCTTCTTCAAGTTGGTTAGCTTTTTCCTGGCTTTATAGTAAATTTCTGCTTTGGGGGATCAGGGCTCTCCATCCCAGGTTTCTTGTTCTGGGATTGTGAGTCTGCTTACTGATTTTCTGTATTATAGCCTTCAGTTTCCTGAGGTGTGGGGCAGGGGTTTGAATGCCTGAAGCCTCCTCTTCCCCTGGGGCTGCTCTCCAGCACTGTTGCTCTTCAGCAATGGTCTCAGCTGTTTGTTGTTGATGCTGGTGTCTGCCACTTCCCCTGGCAGTGCAAGGGTATGTCTGGGCTCCTGTAGTTGACCCTTGCTGGCTCTGCCCCTCTGGGACTCAGGAACTCCCACTGCTCAGCCAGCGAAGCCCCACTTCTGTCTCCTCTATTGAAGAGTTTTTTCTCGAGGAATTCTCTGGGTCAGGGGGGCAGGGATTAGTGCATTTTACCTGGTCATTATGTCTCCTGGAAGTTCAAGAAGATGCATTTCATATCTTTGGGCTGCAAGCCTCAGGAGTTGATGTCTCACAGCTGGTGGCGCTGAGCTGCTGCCTCTCCTCACTTCCACAGACTCCCATTGGGAGGCCTGGGGATCTCTGCTGGTTTCAGGTGCCCAGATTTCTCACACCCTGTCTTGCTGGTTGTTTTCAGCAGCTGCTTCTGCTTTGGTACTGTCTAGAGCAGCTCCGCACACTGAGTACTCTCCCAGACTACAGATTCATCCCATTGCCCTTTTGGACTCTCCTAGCTTGGAAATTTGCCCCATTCAGACTGCTTGCAGTTTCTAACTCTCTCATATCAGCTCAGATTCACTTTTTTATAGGTATCTTTCAGAGCTTGTGAGAGAGCTCCAGTAAGACACTGCTTTCATGTGTCCATCTTGACCCTGCCCCCTCCAATCTAATTTTTAAGGTAGTATTTTCTTCAGTGGTCTTTTGGACCTCCTTTTCCATTTGGCTAATTCTGCCTTTCAAGGCATTCTTCTCCTCATTGGCTTCTTGCAGCTCTTTTGCCATTTGAGTTAGTCTATTTTTTAAGGTGTTGTTTTCTTCAGTATTCTTTTGGGTCTCCTTTAACAAGTCATTGACTTGATTTTCATGGTTTTCTCACATCACTCTCATTTCTCTTCCCACTTTTTCCTCTACTTCTCTAACTTGCTTTTCCAAATCCTTTTTGAGCTCTTCCATGGCCTGGGACCAGTTCATGTTTTCCTTGGAGGCTTTTGGTGTAGGCTCTTTGACTTTGTTGACTTCTTCTGGCTGTATGTTTAGGTCTTGTTTAAAGAAAGATTTCAAAGTCTGAGTCTGAATCTGAGTCCATTTTCGCTGCCTGTTCAGGTTCGCAGCCAACTTCTTGACACTTGAGTTTTTTTCTTTTTTCAGGGTATGACTGCTTGCAGAGTATAGAGTACTTTTTCCCAAGCTTGATTGCCTGCACTGTTGTTTTCAGAGCTATTTCTACACAGCATGCTCTGCCACACCAGCACTCCTCCTCCCCCAAGAACCACCAATCCGGAACGCGACTCAGATCTACGCAGGCTCTGCACTCCCACTCAGATATGCTGCTTAATTCCTCCCACCAGGTGGTCCTGGGGCCAGAAACAACTGCAGCTGTAGCTCTGCAAGCAGACTCAGAGCTGCACCACTTCTGCTGCCTCCAGGGCAGTAGCCAACCAGGAACTCCTTTCACTGCCTCCCAGCAGCTTTTCCCACTAACTTTCTCTGTTGTCTTTGGTGTTTGTGGGTTGAGAAGTCTGATAACTGCCATGGCTCACTTATTCAGGGCACTATGGCCTGTTCTGCCTGATTCCCAGTCTGGTTGGTCTGGGCACAGCCCAGGCTAGATTCTGCTCTGCTCCGCAACCAGCACGGTGCCATAGACCTTACCCAGCGACCATGCAGGCTGTCCTGGGCTGAAGTCCTGCTTCCCTCTGCTATTTTGTGGGTTTTGCAGTTCTAGAATTTGTTCAGAGCCAATTTTTACAGGTGTTTGGATGGTCCTGGGGGAGAGCTTTAGGCCAGTCCCTGCTTTCCAGCTGTCATCTTGGTTTCTGCCCCCTAAAGTGATTCTACTGAGAAATTAGTGGAATATAGACTTGTGATCATTGTAAAAGGAACACATATTTAGTAATTCAGCAAGGTATTGTGACACAAGTGTTCAGGCAAGTCCACTTTGCTTTTTTTTTTTCTACTAGCATTGTTATTTGTTGTTACTTCTGCTTCTACTCCTTCTAAGGATTACACTACTGATAGGACTAAGTGTAGAACATTACCTCTCACCACTAAAAAATAATAATTATAAGAGATGATGTGACTTAAGAAAAAGGTTGACACTTCCTATAGTAGTTTTTCTTTTCAATTTGCCTTGTATAAGCCACTATACTTTATGATTATGAGGTCTCAGATGACTATTGTATGTATATCATTCATTTTCTTATCAAAATGTCTTGTCTTCATATCACATACTTTTCTCCCCCTCATCTACCACCTTCTGCATACATTCACATTAAAGTGAGTCCCAACTTGTAACAAAGGAAAAAAAATTAGCTAAAATCAGCCCCTTTGTCTAACAGCATTGCCCAATTCTGTTTATTGACCCCTATCTCTCTACTAAAATAAATGTATATTTGATTATCAAAACTCCAAGATTTAGAATTAAAGGTCAACTGTTCTCTTAATGTCATTATTTTCAGTTTTTTTTTATTCACGTCTGACTGTTTGTGACACAATTAGAGTGTTTACCATTTCTTCCTCCAAATCATTTTACAGATGCAACTAAAACAAAAAATGATTAAGTGACTTGCCCAGAGTCACCCAGTTACTAAGTGTCCAAGGCCAGATTTGAATTGAGAAAGAAGTGCCTTCCTAACTCCCTGCACAGAGCTCTATCCATTGCACCACTGAGCTGCCCTTATTGTCATTATACATGACTTCTTGGTTAGGTGAGAAGGGAATATGCAGGGATATAATCAGTCCACAGTAGTGGAAGATAATTGAGAAATTTGAAATGATTCCTTTTTGTATGTTTATTCTGGAGATGATATATTTTAGCCATTCACTAGTACATTTTAAACTCCTTAAGAGTAGGCCACGTCTTGCACACTGTAGGTACTTAAGTATTTATTTAATCGTTTTAGAATTGAATTGATGCAACTTTTCTAAAATTTATATACAAAATTATAATTATCTAAATAACATGTTAATCAAAGAGCCTCAGTGTTGTAAAAAGTGTAATGTGATAAAATGTAATTTCTAGTCATTCTCAGGGCTTTTAAAATATTAATTTTTTAAAAAGACAATTGAAATATTTGGTTTTAAATAAATGTCTATAAAATACTTAAAATCTTTATGAGGAAGAACTGTCACACTTGTTCCTGAAACTGCAAACAAGTTCTGTCACATAATTAATTAACAATATCATGTGAAATCAAATATTTGTGGAAGTTCTTTCATTGGGGAGGCAAGGAAAGATCATATAAATATTAACACAAACACACGCAATTTCTCCCAGTGCAAAAGTAACAACTTTAGTATATTAAGGCCATGTAATACTCCATTTCTGCCTTCTTCTTATTTAACAAATATTTTGCATATTGATAAAAATGACACAGTAACAAATTTAGAGTCCTGAAACAAAGTGTAGTCTAATTAGTCCCAGGAAATAATTTATATATTTCTAGACTTTTATGGTACATCAAAAAAATCAATGTGCAGCTAATTAGTCACACGTAATCATAAGTAATAACAAATCATAACTAAGTTCAAAATTTGTCCTTTTTGGTGATTACTTGGTTAATATTGACATTAGTAAAGTCAACTTAGTTAACACTACAGAGACAAGTACAATTCTCACAGGTTATGTATAGTTATTAATATGTTTCCTAACCGTCGTGTTAGATGTTTTTTTCTCCCTAGCTCACCTATATCTCTAACCTCACTCTGTACCCAGCTTGTTCCAGCCTCAGTAAAGTAGGAAGGTATGGTGTACAAACTAAGTATTGGGATTAAGATATGAATTGTGGATTGAAGATACAGGAAAAAAGATTGAAACACTAGTTACAGACAATATGAGAAGGATTCCAATAAGAATATTTTTGAAGGATTCCTAAGTAGCAGTGATGATCAGTTAACATATTTTGTACTATTTGGTTATGAATAAGTGAATGTAATATTACTATAAGTTCAACTGTTCTAATATATCTATCCAGTCTGTTCCACTCACACTGCTACCTCACTAAGTATGCTCCAGGTAAAGTGCCTTTTCCTTTTATGAATATTGTTATATATGAATGGGTGAATTAATGAGTGTCACACTCCAGCTCAAGAATCTTCAACCACTTTGGCTTATTCATGTTACTTTTTCAGGCCCCTCTAAATACTGACAGTAATCTACCTTTTCCAAATTTATTTTCCATTATTTTCTAACCTAAAACCTTGTTTCAGCAAGGTTTGACCCACATTATTCCTCAAGACACATTAAATGTTACTATGCCTCATCTTTTTCTTTCAGATTATACAAATACTATTCATATTTCAAGTAATACCTCTTCCACTGTCACCTTCCCTCTAGCATCTCAAATTTAGTATATAAAATTTGAATATGTTCTTCTAAATCAAACAAATAACAAACAAAACAAACAAGCAAGGAAACAAACAAACAAAAACCCTCTCCTATGTATCAAACTTCTATCAGGACAAGGGAAGAGAGAAGAGACTCAGCACATAGAGCCTACTATGTGTCAGACGCTGTTTTGGAATTGAGAAAATGAAGAAAACAAAGCTAAGTGTCTCACCCAAGATCACACAGCTAATAAGTGTCTGAACTCAGATCATCTTGAATCCAATTCTATTGCTCTAACCACAGCCTTGGCTATCTGTATTACCAGCCTTTTTGTCACTGAGGGTTTTAAGTAAAATTCATATCATATATTTCTTTTCTTTTTTCATTCTCCTTTTAAAAGTGTGTCACATTCTATCAGTTATGCTTCCGTAATATCTAATCAGTCCATCTCCACTTATCTGTGCACATTGCCACCCTGCTAGTTGAGGGCCTCATCAACTGTCACCTAATATATTTTCATAACCCGGCCTTTCAGTTTTCTATCTTTTCTCTTACTGATCTAGCCTTCATACATCTGAACAAGTATTCTTTTTTTCTTTTAAAGGGTACAACTATTTTTTTAAATTAGTGAAATAAATATGCAAAAAAGAAACACATTAAAAACTTAAATATTAAATTTAAATACATAATAAGAAAAGAAAAAAAAGCATGTCATGTGCACAGCAGAACATAAAAGAGGGTTCAAAATATATAGCAATACATTTCCATTTCAGGAAAGCCTATAAAGTACGTACTACATCTTGTGTTGTTGAGAGCTATCCATTTTTTTCTTTGCTTCCTTATTAGTTTTCTTTTATTCTCAGTTGTATACTTTTTACTTTGTTCTTTTTCCCCCTTCTACCTCCCCAGAAGGCTACAATTAAGCATGGACATATATATACACACACACACACACATACACACATGCATACATAGACATATACTTTCTTTAACAGATTCAGCCTCTAATCTTTGTTATTATGTTTGTGTGTATCTTTTATTTCTTATCCCCCTAACTCCTCTACTTTACAACCGTACCTTGCCCTCCTATTACTTAACCTAGCCCCCCACCCTCAAGGATCCCTCCCTTATCCTCCCATTCTTATGACTCAAAACATATTTCTTTACCCCTCTTGAGCTACTCCCTTATCTTCCCTTCTAAAGGTCCCTCCCTTATCCTCCCAAGGATCCCTCCATTATCCTCCCATTACCATTAATCTAAACACCCTTCTATACCCTCCTTTAACCTACTGCCTTGCCCTCCCCTCTAGAGATTCCTCCTTTATCCTCTCCCCTCTCTCTATCCTTTTAGAACTTTATTTCTTTCTGAATTTAGAAGACATTTATCTCCATATATATATGTGTGTGTGCATATATATATATATATATATATATATATATATATATATACACACACACACACACACACACATATATATGTGTGTACGTATGCATGTATCTATGTATGTGTTGTTCCCTCTTGGACTCATACCCTATGAAAGTAGATTTCCAGAACTAATAGCCCTCTTTCCCTATCTAATTCCTCTGTCAGTTCTTTCTTTTGCACCTCATTTATATAAAATGATTATTCTTTTTATCTGTTCATAAATGGTTTTACTTTTTAAATTCATATCATATTCAGGTCTACCTAAATCTTTCTTATGAACTACTCAATTACTAATAACAATCTTAGATATGTTTTACATTTTACATATAGAAAAGGTAAACATTCTGATCTTACTGAGTCCATTGTAATTATTTTTTGGTATGTACCTGTTTTAACAATCTGGCTAGTAGCTTCTGTGGAGGCATAAGATCCACCCACAGCCAGCACCCAGGAGGCTGCTGGCATGCCGGGAATGCAGATTCTTTTGATCCACTTAACCAAGGAGAGCAAAGTGAAGGGGTTAACAAGCTTACTTTAATCCAGCATTCAGTTAGTTCAGGGGGGCATACAGACAAGCAACAACAGACAGACCAAATACAGATTCATGCACTTACTTCGGGGGGAAAAAGCCAGTACCCTGAAGTTCAGAACATTCATTTAGTTCAGTGGAAAAAGCATCCTGAACTCCAAAACAAATACAAACAAATTACAAATATCAACAGACAGACCCAATACAATTCATAGTTACCAACATCTAGGTTCAGCCCAAGGGTTGGCCCACAGTCACGCTTGCCACTGCTGCCGTTCCATCCGAAAAGGATCTTCAAGCTATCTTCTCCCCTCTTATAGAGTTTTTGACATCATCAAGCGCCACCTGAATAACCAGGGTTGATTGGTTCTTGAGTTGGCCCCCTCCCCTAGGACCCTGGGAGGTTCACATCCACGCAGACCAGGTCAACACCCAACAGAGGCAGACCCAAACCCACGTGGTCCAAAAGCCTCTGCTGTCCCAGACATGTAAACTAGGACCTCCCCAGAGTTAGCCCTAACAGTGGCCCAGGGCCCAGCAAGGCTCAATGAGATAAACTGAGTCACTCAAAGAAAACAAAGGCCATTCTGCTCACAATACCTTATATTTCTCTTGGCTTTTGTAAGTCAAATCTATTAAATTAATTCAATTAATTTTTTCAATCAATTAATTTGATTCAATTAAATTAATCAATTAATTAATTAATTAATTAAATTAAATCAAATCTATCATTTTTTAAACAAATTCCTGAAAGTCTGAGAGATCATTAAGCATCTTTTTTTAATCTTTCATTCAGGATTATGCTTTACTGGATATGATATATTCGGCTGGAAGACCAGTTCTTTCACTCTTTGATATATATTGTTCCAAGACCTGTGGCCTCGTAGTGTCACTGCTGCTAGGTCTCATGTGATTCTGATTGTGGCACCACCATATTTACTTTTTTCATGTTGCTCATAATATTTTATCCTTGAGCTGAGAGCTTCAGAATTTAACTCTAATAGTCCTTTGGGATTTTCTCATAGGATCTCTTTCAGATGGATTTTTTCTATTTCTTCTTTACTCTCTTGTAATGCTTCAAGGCAATTTTCTTTTGTTATTTCTCACATTATTGTATCGAGATCCTTTTTTCTGATCATAACTTTCAGGTAGTTTGAATAGTCTTATATTTTCTCTTCCTAATCCAATCTCCAGATCAGTTGTTTTTTGAATGAGATGTTTCACATTCTCTTCTATTCTTTTTTTTTCATTCTTTATATTTTGGTTTATTATTTGTTGATCTCTTATAACTTTGCTGGCTTCCCCTTGCCCGATCCCAATTTTCAAGGAATCATTTTCTTCTTCAAGATTCTGGATTTCCTTTTCTAGTAGGTTGACTTTCTTTTCCTTTTCTTCCTTTTTTCCCATTGACTTGTTTTTTTTTTTTTTTTTTTTTTTTAGTGTTGCCTCAGTCTCTCTCATTTGGTTTTTAAAGTTTTTTTCCAGCTCTTCTATGAATTCTTTTAGCGCAGATGACCACTTGAAGTTAATATTTGGGGCAGAAGAGGGTTTCTTTTTTTCAGTATCCTTCTTAGAAGACAAACCCCAGTCTTCTCAATTCCCACTGTAATTTTCTATGGTTGATTTTTTTTTTCCTTTGCCTGTGCATTTAAAAAAAAATTGTAGTAACTGAGTTTTTATAATCACCTCTACTCCTGCAGTATTAGGGGTGGTGCTTTTGGCTCAGATCCTCCTTCAGAGTTCCCTACCCTGACTTGAAACTAGAACCAAGAACTCCAGCCTCCTCTAAGTGCCCACAGTCAGTGGTATTGCTGGCTCACTGTTTCTGCACTGACCTGGAGTGTGCTGGTTCCTTCTTTTCCCTGGCCACATCTCCCTTTCTGTGGCACGGTTGGGTCTGGCTTTCCTTGTCAGCAGTGGTTCCCTCAGTCTTCCATGGCTCAGATGTACAACACCCCTCACTGTCATGGGATAAAAATTCCTGTGGCCCTGCCTGAGGCAGCCTCCAACCCAGCTAACCCCAGTGCTTGCCCCTTGTTTAAATTGACCTAGGACCTTGCCTAGAAGTATTTACTCTTCACAGGGACCAAACATTGGTGCTGGGATTATTCTTGGGATCTTCCATGATTGGCTCAGGAGGACCTCCGTTCTGCCCTTACTCTTTTTTTATTTTTACTGCTCAGTATTTGCCCTGAGGTGCCATTTCATCTTTTGTTGTGGGGAAAATCTTGAGAGCTTGGAATTTTCTGACCTACTCTGAAGCTGACCAGCAGCTTCAGGGGCTCCGTGGAGAAATGACACGAGGCGGGTGGAGTCTGAATCAGAACTCAGCTTTATTCAAGCAAGCAACAGACTTTTATACTGTTTCTTAACCATTACCTAATGCTTCTGAACCATTACCTAATGCATTACTTTGTTACTTTACTGGAACATCTTTGATACTTTACTGGGACATTCTGCCACGTGTCTCATGTAGTCCATGTAGCTCAGATACACCATGCTCACTATATTGCAACATTCCTGATCATTCCCATGCAGAAACCCATACTAAAACATTTCTGTTCTTTCCCATGCAGATCACACCCGTGAGGGTGGTTCCGGACCCACGACCTCTTATCTAGTACAGTCTTGCCTTGCACAGGCCTAGGAGGCTTACCAAAATATAGTTGGATCTCCACATGCCATTCTGCACATCCTCAAGGGAAGCTAGAACAGGCTTAGGCTTAAAGGAAAACCTGCCATTTACCTCTCTTACCACGGACCATCTCAGAGCTAGCCCCCTACACTACTCTGCCATTATCCCAGAAGCCTCCCTAAAATATTCTTCCTGAAAAACAAACCTAACATATTTTTCCTGTACACAAATACTTTTTTTTCTTTTCTTTTCTTGATGTGTTTTATTTTTACATTACAAGCATTTATTGATTGCTCCTATTTCATGAGATATCGCTTGTAAATAAGTCAAATAATTCATTAATACAATATAAAAGCAGTTACCTCATCTCACATTATATGTAACATTTATTGTCTTTAGTGCCTTTCCACTTTTGCAGTATAAAAAAATATCTAAAGTCAATTTTCCCTTCCTCACACAACATATTCAATAGAACAGAAAAAAGAAAAACAAATTTCTAATAACAAATATGCATGGTCAATCAAAACAAAGCCCTCCAATGAGACTTCTCTCTCTTTTTTTTTCTTTCTCTCTCTCATACATACATACATATAATTCCCTACACACACATACACATATATTTACACATACACACGTAATTCCCTACAATAAATTATTCAAAATTCTATTTAAATTTTGCAACTATTTTTATTAGATATTGGTCTTTAGGTTTCTTTTCTCTATTTCAATTCAATTTGGTTTAAGTTTCAAGACTAGATTTGTCTCAGAAGAAATTTGGTTGGAAAATTTCTTTTGCTATTTTTTTAACTAACATCTATCAAAAGACATTCCTGATTCCCCCAGTTTATAGTGCTCCCTTCCTAATAATAGCATTTGCTTATTTTTATTCTTATCTGTGATCATGTTGCATATCATGATAAGAAAATAATGATATAGAATATTAACTTTTTTCTCCTTTTATTTGAAAATTGTTCCATTTGCTTTTAGAATTTTCATTGCATTACTTTTATTAACGTTTTGAATTTTTTTGAAAATTATTTTCACCTTTTCTCCTACCAATTCCCCTTCACACTTTTGACTGACACTCAAGACAAGCACTACCAGGTAATAATGCTAGGGCAAGCAACAAAAAGGCATAAAATGAATTATTAAAAGTAAATTCAGTTGAATAAGTAGAGAAATGTTAAAGTGAAGCCTCAGATCTTGGGAAATAAATGGTCTGTAGAACAAGTTACTTTTGGACACTAGGCCCATGGTCAGAGACTCTTTTGTTGTAGTTGTTTAGTCATTTTTAGTCATGCCCAACTCTTTTTAACCCTTTTGGGGTTTTCTTGGCAGCAAAAATATTGGAATGTTTTGTCTGTTTTTCTTCTCCAGCTCATTTTACAGATGAGCAAATTGAAGCAAACAGGATTAAGTGACTTGCCCAGATTAACAAGCTAATAAACTTTGGAGGCCAGATTTGAACTCAAGATGTGGAGTCTTCCTGACTCCACATCTTGGCTCCTGACTCCAGGATCAGTACTCCAGCCACTAAGCCATGTAGGCACCCATAGGTCACATCAAAAATGTTACAGTTTAGGAAGAGAAGAAGGATAGTTTGTGAAAAGCCTATGTTACATTATTAATGAACCTTGCTAAATAAATTCTGAAGTCAGTTATTTTCTTTTGTTTCTATTTACCAAAGGATAAAAAGAGCTGTCAGCACCCTCTAGTGTTCTTCCTTAGTAACCACTTAATGCCCTGGGGGGCGAACACGGTTTCACCACTACCTATTTATGATGTGTGTGTTTGTTTGCATTCTTCACTAACTTCTCTATTAAGGGTATATAACCAAAGAACTATCTTCATATAATATTTTTGATTTAGAAATTCTAAAGGTGAAGTTTAATGTTTTCTTCATTCTTCCCTAAATTTTGGTGAACAGAATTGTAGCAGAAACCAATCTTCATGGTTGAGTTGCCAGTAACATGTAGAAAAGAGTTTTGTTTCAGTTGAGAATCTTAGTTGCAAGTGTCCAAAAAAGGTTTCAACCCTGCACCATATATCACTCGATCAAACAGAGACACATGTATAAATAGACTGCCCCATGCAGATCAGAAGGTGAAATTCAAGTTTAAAGAACACTTTCATTAACTCTGCAAGAGGAAACCAGGAACATTTTACAGTTTTAACTGGGTTTCAATAATAATGACACATGACTTCAAAAGCAAATGGATCGTGCATTTCTGTATGTCAAATCTTGCAGAAAGTCTTTCAACAATTTTGTCTTCAGCTTAGCATGGCAGGTGCTAAATCATATCTCTGTGCTGAACAAAGCAGAGCCTGTCTTACATTTATTTAGTAATTCTACTAATCAGGCAATATTTGTCACACAGAGACACACAGAAATACACACACACATACACACACACACACACACACACACACACACATGATGGTATTAAAAAACCTATAGAAGTTTAAATCTGTTTCCAGATTCGTTTGAAGTCTTTAAACTCAACTTCTGCGATGTGTGTAGACCGTACTCCAACTCTGACTTTGTTCCGTTGCCTCCCTGCTGACACTATAAAACATACTGAATTTTATGTGAGATTTAGCTGCCAGCTTGGGGACACAAATATCTAGTTTTCAGAAAGTTTTGATCTCAACATTTTGCTTGGCAGTCTCTGTGACAAGTTGTCATTACTCTCTATGTTTGATGTGAGCAGCTTATGCTAAATCCACACAAAGAAAAGCATATTTATAAGATTAAGATAAAAGATATTTAAAAAAAATAATCTGTACTAACATTAGCATAAACACTACTATCATCTTTTTATTCACATAGGATCCCAAGAATTATAAAACTATTGGGACCTTTTAGATAAACTATTTCAATGACCTCATTTTTCACGAAAAAAAAAATGTGATCCAATGTGTGGAAGCAATGTGTTAAGTGTGATATAATTAGTTGGGAAACTCTAAGTCCTCTAAATCTAAAACATCTTTCTGACTCTCAGGCCATAGTTGCTTAGGTCTTTATACTTTTCAAATTACTAGAAAGAATAGTATAGTGGACAAAGATCCGGCCTCGGAGTCTGTAAAACATTGTCCGAAATTCAGATTTGGGCCCATGAAATCTGTGCAACCCTATCAAGTATTTCACTTGTCAGTGCTCCAGATATTTCTCTAAGCCTATAAATTTATATAGTTGTTGCCACTTAAATTGTTGACACTGAGAGTGCTCAGAATAAATGAAATCCAAAGACTATAAAGAATGTATATATGTATTTTTGTATGTATGTATTCAATTGTTTTCAATTGAATTTAACTTTAAAATGATTTTTTAAAAATTAAAAATACTCTGTCATTATACTGGTATTTCAAGGAGAAATGTACGTTATTAAGGATAACAGGCAAATGGACTATTGCTTGCTCTTTCGTAATCTTATCTCAAGTAGCCTTATTTTTACTAGTGTTTCTAATCTTCCCTTAAAAGTTCTTCTCATGTCTCTTCTGTTTCTCATTATCCTTCATTAAGGGCTAGGATTTAAAAATAAGAACCGAATGTCAGATTTTGAAAAGTAACAGTTTTTTGAGTGTGTTGTTGGTTTTTTTTAATGTTATTTTAAATCTTCCAATATGTGCTAAGGCTAGACATCAGAGAAGAGGGAATGTGCAAAATTAAACATCTGTTCAGAGTTCACATGTCCATCTTTCTTTTATACATATTTCATTAAGTTGCACTTAACTTTAACTATGTCTAAAGTGGAGAATAAAAGTTAAGCTTTTAAAAATAGGGTTTTGCTTAAATAGTAACTATGTGCTATGTTTTCTTCAAAACAATCCACAAGGTTTCAATGAGAGTATACAGATGGCATTGCTTTGAGTGGCAGTGTTCAAAATGGGGGAAAATAGATCTTTCTGCATGCTAGTTTTGTAAAATCACATCTTGACTATTGCGTTCAGTTCAGGGAGTCACAGTTTTAAAAGATATGGAAAAGCACTGGGATGGAAGGAAGCAATTTGAATTGGGCTATTGGCAAAGTTATAAAAATGCATACCAAACCATATGATAATTGGCTGAAGGAAGTGAATTTTTTGGCCTGAAAAACAGAAGACTTCAGGTATAAATGAAGCTGCCTTCAAGTATATGAAGGGCTTTCATGGGAGAGAGGATTCAACTTGCTTAAAAAGGAGGGTTTAATGAGAAGTTGTACAGACAGATTTCATTCTTCTAAAAATGCATAATTTCAATATTCATGTTGGCACCCAGATCTATAAGCATTCCAGGTATGGGATGCTATGCTCTTGAACCAAAAAACAAAAAACAAAATAGAAGTCACAATTTATTGTGGGATAGGCAAATAACAATGGGCATGAAAGGATTAAAGAATTATTTCAATCTATGAAGAGTTGTCCACAAAGACCTTCAGAAATAGGGAACTGAAGGCTATCACTGAATTGTGATATTTATAAACCTTGCCTAGGGAGTCACTAAACAGTTTTCACATATATCTAACTAATGAAAAATTTCTTATTTCACAAAATGTAAAGCAACTGAAAAACTTTGGCACAAATATGATATAATCCACTTCATACCCAACTAATAAGTCAATAAAACAGTGGTACTTTGGTGAAATGCATAGTGATGATTTCATTACCTCAGGTTGCTTTCTCAAAAAACAAACAAACAAACAAAAAAAAGGTCTGACAGCCTATATTGTCTGTGGGTGGTGGAATACCACAACTTGAAGGAATCAAAATAGGACATTATGAAGATACACTGTGGATTTAAAATATTGTAGATCATTAATAAATGTAAATTGTATTCACAAAGCAGCACAAAGTATATGATCGAGAGGTTTATGACAGAAAAATGAGCTGGGCTGGACAGTTGGCAAAAGTAAGGACAACCTATAAATAGTCCCATGTGTTCCATCATATCCATTCAATTAAAAGGGATCTAGGGGAAGGCCCCTGGAATGTTAAGTGGATCCACAGTGTATGATTAATTGCGGATAATAGCCTCAAAAGATAAGAGGTCGTAGATGGGGTACAATCTGTAGAGGTGTAGCAAATATACACACATATCATACATATGTATGTATGTATGTGTATATGTACACACATGCATGCACACATATGCATTTATGTATATGTATATACACATATATATCTTATGGAGATAACATATCCTTTGAAATATAAGGTATACAGTAATTTGTTTGTGATCAGAGAAATATCTGATTAATTTGATCAGGTTCCTCATAAAGGTCATGAACTTATAATGTGAAATGTTGCTTGGTATGTCTGATGGGCAGCTACTTATGATGAATGCGGGCATGCCCATTGTCATCTGATGAAGAGGAGATGGGATGGCCTTCAGTTGAGTTGTAAGCACTCATGATATTTCTAAGAAGATTGTTTCGGTTGGTAAATTTGATAAATTAGTGTTGAAATAGTTTTTCATTTCTGCTGGCCAATAAAGTTAAGCTAAAAGAATTGCTTGTCATTTTTGCCCTCTCCTAGTTTTTTTTTTTCTTTTTGGCAGGGCCAAAGTGACTTGCCCAAGGTCACACAACTAGTACATGTGTTAAGTGTCTGAGGCCAGATTTGAACTCAGGTCCTCCTGACTCCAGGGCCTGTACTCTACTCACTGCACCACCTAGCTGCCCCCTACATTTTTTTAACCTTTTACTGCATTCAGATAACATTTAGAGTAGACCTGTATTAGGGTGGAGAAGAAAACCTTTTTCGTTTTCCTCAGAGGTTGAGAGGAGATAAGAATATGGACATTTTCAGCCCTAGAAATGGTAGCATCTGGCACAACATCAAATGGTCCTGGAGAAGCAGATGGCAGAAATAGACATACTATGTACATGCCCTGAAAGGGAAAGTAATGAACGATATTTTCTTTTAACTCCAAATTCCTATACATAGGAAGTTAGTCCTTTGTCACTGTAGGCACTATGATCCCAAAATTTAACCTTTCATTTTCAAGCATTAGAAGGTGTAGCTATGTCAATGAGTCCATAGAGTCATGAAAATATCAATGAACTGAAAAAGTTATTAAATCACATATGATTTTTCATGGATATGTCATATGACATTGTTAAAAGTAGATAGTGAAGTCTTGGATTTAGGATAAGCTTAGCTTATATTCTACCTCTGGTTTGTACTAGACCTGTGACCCTGGAAAGTCACCCCAAAACTCAATGTCTTGAGGCATCAATTTTGGACTATAAATTACATAATTGTTATCAATTTGCATTAGTAAAAAAAAAATTTCACAATAAGAGTTCCCTATAGGAATGAAATGAAAGAACTACCCCCACCCCACATTTAAAAAATGCTTTCTCCTTTCATTAACTGAATTTTCTACAAGTATGAAAAACAGATTTTAAAAAAATCCCAGCAATCATGAAAAAAAAATCCTTATATGTTGTTTTTCTCCAAAAAGTATTTTTTCTCTAGAAAAGAATACTATTTTATAATTTAAATGATAAGAAAAAACAAAACAAAAATGAAGATAATTTAAAGAAATGATTCGTTATTACCTTAGGTAGTAACTACAACAGGTTCATAAAGAATGAGGTCTGTCATGCTAAACTAATACCTTCTGTGCCAGTGACAGACTTGGTAGTACAAAGGGGAAACAATTGATGTAATCTATCTTGACTTCAGGAAGGCTTTGGATTCTCTCCTGTCTGACATTCAATCAATAACCTGGGAAAACAGGGTCCAGACCACCCAAACATTCAATAGGTTTGCACCTGACTGGAGGATTATACTCAGAATGGTTATCAATGGATCAATGTCAAGATGAAGGTACCTAACAAGTGGTTTTCTGAAGGGACTTGCCCTGGGACCAGTTGTAATAAATATTTATCATCTAAAATCTGGCCTGAATGTTGGACTAGAAAGCCTAGAAAAAATAGTGAAGCATTTATCTTATTAAATCCAGGACTTTTGGAATAGAGGACTGTCACCTACTCTGAATTTCATGACAAAGAATTGTGAGTCATTTGAAAGGACTCTGAAAAAAATGACGACAACAACAACCTGAAAGATCATTAAGTTTTGAAACATGATAATGGAGGGAGGGGAAACGTAGTAGTACCTTGCACTATGCCTCAGTTTCATTATCTGTAAAATGTGAGGTTTGAACTATATGATGTTTAAAGTCTCTTCCAAGTCTAAATCTGTGATCCCAAGAGCTTATGCTGTCCAAAGATCAAAAAGCTGAAGGACAATTTAGGTTCTAGTATTTGAATATTATTCAGAGAATGATGAAACTGGTTTTACTTTTAGATCCACTATGAGTAAAGAAGAAAAGGAAATAGACTCAAGCCTTGGAAATAGAGATTTAACTCTACCCTTATTTGAGGTAAGAACAATTTGCCCTTGCCCTCTTGACATTTAAACAATTTATCCTATGGTTATATGGGAACATTTTTTTAAAGAAATTTTCCTGATAGCTCCTCCTGAAATAAATCCCTAGTGTTGAAGAAATTATACATTAGCCTGAATTCTATATAATGGATGTCTATATTGATCTAACTCACATTATAATTATACTACTTGCCACTTCAAAAACTGTATCCCAGGAATTAATTAACACATTCAGAGAAATCATTTGGCTAAAATACTGAGGCTAACACATCTATTTTTTTTCCCTTTTGAAAAGTACTAAAGGCTTAGAAATGAATAAAAAAAAACAATTTCTTCATTTTCTCCCTACTTCTTGCTTTTCTTACAAAAATTTGAAAAAAAAAAATCAATGGCATGGAAGGAGGAAACACCTTTTAGCAATGCAATATATCTCTGCCTTATAATATTAGAATTGTTGGAATCACTGAGAGTATAGGTGATTTACAGAATGGCACAATGCCATTATCTGGCAGTAGGTGATCTTGAAGTCATGATTCTAAGGCAAAGCCTCACTATCTACTAGATCACCACACTATTGTATGTATGGCATATATACACACACATATATATGTAAGTATATGCATGTATGTATATATGTGTCTATAAGCATGAGCATTTATGTCTATCTCTCAATATATTTATATTGAGATATATATATATATAATATGCACATATACATAGATTATATATAAATATATAATGGAATGTTCACACGTGTATATGTATATTGTAGATTTATGCATGTATGCATATGCATGCATATCAGTATACACTGTGTTAGAAAGGTGCCAAATTTTAAGACTTTGAGTACCAGGCAGAGAAATGTGTCTCTTACTTAGAAGATGGTGGTGATTCACTAAATAACTCTGAGCATAGAAGTGGCATGAGCAGATTTATTCATGAGAAAGATTATTCTGGCAAAAAGATAAAAGAGAGATGAGAGTGGTGGCATGAAGATAACTATTGAAACTAATGTGATACCCTCCCAATAACATTAAAATAATACCTGAAATCCAAATTTGGAATAGCACAGCAAATAAAAGGTCAGGTTGATTGATACATTTTCCAGCCTAAGACAACTTAGGCGATTGGCATGAGAGGTCTCTGACACTAGAGTAGGGCCTAGCCAGGAATACTTATGGTAGCAACACCAGTGATGGGCCTTAGAAGCAAAAAGGAGAAGAAAAGCAGTAGTTTCAGCAGCTGTCAGTTAAACGACTGTAAGAGGGTACAAAAACTGGCAAGAAAGAAATTACTGGGGACAGTTTGCTGGCATTGGGTATAGATGGTGCATACACATTTGAGTCACAGTCCCATGGTGGAGACGTAAGTTTGTGGTTAGTCACAAAGGAGAAGGGGCAATGGTCACAGTTCTAAGGGAGAGAGAAGTAAAGATTGCAGTTGTAGGAGAACAGGGCACTTGGTCACAGTTTCAAGACTAAGAGGAGAGCTAGAATCTGTAGCTATAGGGAGCAGGGGCAGTTCCTGGGCAAAAACCATGGTATAGACCAAGACAGCCATGACAACACCTCTCCTCAAATCACATTACCTTGGAAGCACCAAAAACTTGCACACCCCCATTACTAGATCTGAAAAGAAAAGTACAAAAAGCCTGAAGGTTTGGAAAGTACCTCTGCATCCCAAGGTGAGTTTAGCCTAGTTTTAATATAAAGTTTAAAGTTAAGAAATAGACAGGAATAATGAACGATCAACATACACACAAAAAATATTAAAAAAACTTGACTATAAACAGGTACTAAGGTAGCAGGGAAGACCAAGACATAAGCTCAGAATATAACAATGTGACAATAGCTATAAGCAAAGCCTCAAAAATTATTGTATCAAAGCTCAATAAGAATTCATAAAACAGTTAAAGAAAGAAATGTATGGCAGAGGGAAAAAAAGGAAAATAAACAAGAATGATGTGAGAAAATTATGAAAAGAGAATTAATAGTTTGGTAAGGGACACAATATAGTAAAGAATATATAATTACTAAAAATGGTCTGATGATAAGAGAGACACAAAAATTATCTGAAGAAAAGAACTTTTGAAAAAGCAGAGTAATCCAAATGTAAAAGCGGAATCAAAATTCCAGTGAAAAGAAGAATTCCTTAAAGAGCAGAACTGGACAAATGGGGGAAAAAAGTTTAAAAAAAAAAGCTCATGGAAGAAAATAATTCCTTAAAAATTTCAATTAGGAAAGTAGAACCTAGTAACTCCATGCAAAATAATAAAAAAAAAAAACAATTAAACAAAATCAAAAGAAGAAAAAAATAGAAGTTAAAATATCTCATTGGAATAAACAACTAACTTGGAAAATAGCTTAAAGATAGTTAAAGAATTAACAGACAACCTAAAAGCCATAACAAAAAAGAGCCCAAACTGTCATGTTTCAAGAATTTATAAATGAGAACTGCCTAGATATCTTAGATTCAGAAAGTAAAATAGAAATTGAAAGAATCAAGGAATAAGAATTGTTGGAGCCAAGATGGTGGAGTAAGCAGCAAATTGTTGGATCTGTCCCATATTCACCTCCCAACAATCATAAAATAGCATACTAAATCGACTCCTAGAACAGCAAAAACAGCAAAAAAGACAGGGTGAAACAGTCTTTTATCCCAAGAACTTTGGAAGATTGGCAAGAAAGGTCTGTCTCACTTGGGTAAAATGGAGTGCAGCCCAGGATAGGAAGCTCCCAGCAAGCCAGCAGCAAGACCCACCTCTGCAAACCAGTAGGAGATCCTGAAACTCAGTGTGGTGCAGCAGGCAAATGCCAACATCAGGACCCCTTACATGCCTCAGCATGGCCAGGGGAACAAGCAGATCCCATCTCCAAGAACTGCCAGGTGATTCAGAGTACCCCAGGGGCATACAGGCAACCTCCAGTGGCCAGAATAACACATTTCAGTGTAGACCTGGGAAATACAGAAACACCCCACGAGCCTCAGCACATACCATACACCACCACTACAATGCCATCTCAACATCAGGTAATATAGCAGACCCCTATGGACTACAGCAGGGCCAGCCACTTTACCCCTGTAGCACAAAACCAGGCACAAGTTTCCCCTGTGGGCCTCTGGGAAATGTCAGTGCAGCACCAGGTGAATAGCCAGGGCCTGCAGCCCCTGGTACAAGAAGCCTGAAACATTGCAACTACAACCCTTGGGAACAGAGATCAAATTTAAAGAAAATAAAAAGGTCAAAAAACGATGAGCACAAATTAAAGAAAAAAAGGAATCTGACCACAGAAAGTTATTATGATGACAAGGAAGATCAAGACACAAATTCAGAAGACAACAGTTCCAAAACATCTATGGGCAAAACCCCAAAGCTAAATGGGAAGTCATCTCAAGCTCAGAAAGAACTCATGGAAGGGCTCTAAAAGGAGGTCTTAAAAATCATATGAGAGTGGTAGAAGAAAAATTGGGAAAAGAAATGAGAGTGATGCAAGAGATTATGAAAAAAAAAAGAGTCAACAGCTTAGATAACAAAAACAACTCCTTAAAAATTAGAATTGAGCAGGTGAACATTAAATGACTCTGTGAGACATCAAGAATCCATCAAAAATTCAAAACAATGAAACACATTCACACACCCACACACACACACACATGATGTAATACCTTACTGGAAAAACAACTGACCCAGAAAATAGATCGAGGAGAGATAGTTTTGGAATCATTGGATGACCTGAAATCAAAAGGAGGACCTGGACAGCATCTTTCAAAAAATTATCAAGAAAATCTACCGTAATATCCTGTAACAGAGGGCCAAATACACATTTAAAGAATCCCTTATCATCTTAGGAAAGAGATCCCAAAATAAAATCTGCAAGGTAAATTGTAACCAAATTAAAGAATTATCAGGTCAATGAAAAGTTATGGCAAGTGGCCAGAAATAAACAATTTAAATATTGGCGAACTACAATCAGGATTACACAGGACTTAGAAGCTGCAAAACCAAAAGATCATAGGTCACAGAACATGATATTGTGGAAGGCAAAGGAGGTAGGACAAGCACTAAGAATAACCTACCCAGTAAATTAAGAATAATTCATGAAGGGAAAAATGGCAATTCAATGAAATAGAAGGATTTCAAGCTTTCATGAAGAGAAGACCAGAATTAGACAAATATTTTGATCTCCAATATCAAGACCCAAGAGAAATCTAAAAACATAAAAAGAGAAAACATAAGGGATTCAATGGAGCTGAACTGCTTACATCCCCACAGGAGAGGATGATACTTGAAATTCTTAAATACTATACTAGTAATAGTACAGCTAGAAGCCTTATGCATAGACAGGGGGTACAGTTATAATGTAAATTTGAATGAACGGCATAAAAACAATTAAGAGATGAGAAAGAGGAGTAGACTAGGGGCAGAAGTAAGGGAGAGGAAGAATGGGGTAAATTATTTCACTTGAAGAGGCATAAAAACTTATTACAATGGAGGAAAAGATGGGAGGGTGGGGAATGGGCATTGCTTGAATACTCATCAGTATTGGCTGAAAGAGGGACTAATATACACAACCAAGTGAATATAGAAATCTATCTTACTTGCAAGGAAAGTAGGAGGGGGGGAGATTAAGTAAAGCGTTTTTGGGGGTGAGGGGTATAATTGACAGAAGACAGGGCAGACTGTGGGAGGTGGCAGACAAGCAAAACACTGTTGAGGAGGAAAAGGTTGAAAAGAAAGGACAAACAGGAGGAAAAATAAGATGGAGAGAAATGCAAAGTTAATAATCATGACTGTGGATGTGACTGGGATGAATGTTCCCATAAAATGGAAATGGATCAGAAACTAGAATCCTACCACATGGTGTTCATAAGAAACACACTTAAAATAGAGAGACACACAGAATAAAGGTTATGCTTTAGCTGAAGATGACAAAAAAAGCAGAGGCCGCAATCCTTGTCTCAAACAAAGCAAAAGCCAAAATAGACCAAATTAAAGAGCTAAACAGGAAAACTACATCTTGGTAAAAGGTACAACTGATAATCAATATCAATACTAAACATATACATGCATACATACATACATACACACACACACACACACACACACACACACACACACACATATATATATATATATATATACACACACACACACACACACACACACACACACCCAGTGGTGTAGCATCCAAATTCTTAAAGGAGAACTTAAGTCAGTTACAGGTTCATAATCAAACAAGAGCATTATAAAATGAAAAATAGATAATTTTGATTATATTAAATTTAAAAGCTATTGCACAAACAAAAACACTGTTTTCAAGATTAGAAGGAAAGCAAAAAGCTGAGAAACAATCTTCATAGAAAGTGCTCCTGATGAAGGCCTCATCCAAACATACATAGCACTGAGTCAAATTTGTAAGAATAGAAGCCATTCCCCAATTGATAAATGTTCAAAGAATATGAACAGCTGTCAGATGAAAAAGAAGCTATCTATAATAATATAAAAAATCCAATGCTCTAAATCACCATTGATTACAGAAATGTAAATTAAAACAACTGTCAAGTACTACCTCACACCTATCAGATTGGCTAATATGACAAAAAGAGAAAATGATAAATGTTGGAGAGGATATGGAAAAATTGGGACACTGATACATTTTTGGTGGAGTTGTGAACTAATTTAACCCTTCTGGAGAGGAATTTTGAACTGAGAGCTGATTACATCGGGATAATCTCAAAAAGGATGAAGGGGTGAGAAAGATGGATGCCCTGGGAAGAAAAAGGGAAAGGTAAAATGGGATAATTTTTCTCACATGGAAGAGCCTCAAAAGGAAGAACTTTTACAATGGAGGGGAAAATGGGAAGGGTGGCAAGTAATTCTTTTTTTTTTTTTATTAATTAATTCATTTATTTATTTATTTTTTGAGTTATTTATTTATTTATTTTTAGTTTACCGCACATGGTTCTACATGATTTTGAGTTCCAGATTTTCTCCCCTCCCTCCCCAAGATGGCATGGAATCTCATATAACTACCATGTATAACTTCGCATTGAAGTGCGAGCCAGGCTGGGAGAAAGCTAGGCGCTCGAAACCGGCGGAGATCCCCAGGCCTCCCAACACAGGATGGCAGTCTGTGGAAGCGACGAGAGGCAGCGCAACTCCACCGGCTGGGAAACACTGACTCCTGAGGCTTGCAGCCCAAACGTATGAAACACGGTTTCTTGAACTTCCGGGAGGCATAATGGCCAGGTAAACTGCTCTAATCCCTCCCCTCCCCACCCAGAGAATTCCTCGGGGGGGAAAAAAAAACACTGGAACTGAGCAGAAAGCAGTGGGGCTTCAGTGTTCAAATAGAAGTTCATCAGTTCCAGAGGGGCAGAGTCGGCAGGGGTCAACGCCAGGAGCCCAGACATAATCTTGCTCCCCCAGGGGAAGTGCCAGACATCAGCTCAAACAACAAACAGCTGAGACCATTGCTGAAAAGCAAGTGCTGGAGAGCACCCATGGGGAGTGAGAAGCCAGGGAGCCAGACCTCTCCCACACACCTCAGGAAACTGAAGGCTATAATTCTAGACTCACAACCCCCAGAATAAGAAAGCTGGGACAGAAAGCCCTGAGACCCAAAGGTAGAAATTCGTTGTAAAGCCAGGAAAAGGCAAACCAACATGAAGAAGAATACAAAAAAACCGAGGACAATAGATTCTTTTTATGGAGACAGGCAGGATCAAAATACCAATATATATACACACATATATAAGTCAGTCTTGAGAATGGTACAGCTATTATGACAATTGAAAGGGATATACATAGGTTGTGAATGCCTGTATAAATTAACTGATGTGGCAAGTAATTCTTGAAAGTCAATCTAATTATAATTGCTTAGAATAGGGAAGAATACATACATACATACATACATACATATATGTATGTATATATATATATATATGTATGTATGTATGTATGTATGCATAAACACCTTCAGTTGGGTATAAAAATTTATCTTACTCCAAGAGGAAATATTCTAGGAAGGGTATAAAAAAGGCATTGGTGAGAAGAGCAGGACACATTAAGAGAGGTAATGCTCAGAAGCAAAATAAATTTTTGAGTAGGGACGAGAGGAAGGGTGAGGGGAAGGAGAGGAGAAGAGAGCAGGGGAGGGGAGGGGAGAGAAGAGGAAGGGAAGGGAAGGGGAGGGGAGGGGAACGAAGGAAGAAATGGATGGCAGGATGGATTAGAAATTAGAATCCAACAATATATTGTTTCCAAGAGACACACTTAAAACAGAAAGACAAATTCAGATAGTTAAAATAAGGGGATAGAACAGAATCTATTATGCTTCTGTTGAAGTGTGAAGGCAGGGGCAGGAATCATGATTGCAAGCAAAACAAATACAAAAATAGACCTAATTAAAAAAGATAATAAAAGAAAACATGTTGCTAAAACGTATTATAGAAAATGAAGTAACAAAAAATTAAGGAAATTTATCTGACAAAGGCCTCGTTTCTCAAAAAAATATATTGGGGAACTGCATCAAATCAAAAAAAAAATAAGAGCCATTCACAAATTGACAATTGGTCAAAGGATATGAATAGTTTCCAGAAGAAGCACAAATTATCCTTAGTTTTATGGGGGAAAATATCCTAATCATTATTGATTAGAGAAATGAAATTAAAATAATTGCGAGGTACCACTTCACAACTATAAGAAATGGCAAATGCTGGAGAGGATGAGATAAAATAGGTATACTAATTAACTCTTAGAATTGTGAGGTGCTCAAAATGTTCTGATGTTATAAAACTGTGCATGCTCTTTAAACCAGTAATAACAATACTAGGTCTGAATCACAAAGTATTTAACAAAAGTGTCAAAAGACTTATATGTAGAAATACAAATTATAGTAGTTCATTTTGTTGTGACAAAGAATAGGAAATTTGTGGATAATTATCAATTGGGGAATGCCTGAACAATTTCTTGCGTATGATCGTGATGGAGTATTATTGAATAATAAGAAATAAAGAGAGGGCTATCCACCTCCAAAGAGAATGGATTGTCTTGAAGGGCACATTGATGTATAGTTTTGTGACTTTCTTTTTCTTTCTTTTCTTGGGAATATGGATAATATGTAAATATGTTTTGTATGATTTCACACATCATAATTTATGTCATATTGGTGGCATTCTCAGTGGGTAAGGTAGGCTAGAAGTGAGGGAAAGATTTTGGAACTCAGAGTCTTAAAAAAATAAAAAAATTAAAAAATATTTTTAAAATGTGCTGAATAAAACAGAAAAAGGAAAATAATATGCTCAATAACAAAACTGTAAAAATAGATGATTTGAAAGCTATAAGAACCATCTATGATTCCCCAGTATATCATGAATCTGTTACAAGGAGGTGGTGAATTTAGGGTGCAGAATTTTACACATACACACACACACACATACACACACAAACTTAAACATACAAACACACATAATTTCACATTTTGAAGGACCTTTTCCCTCCTTGCCTATGCATAGGTGATACAAGAATTATTTTTCCTTTCTTTTACCCAAATGTAGTTGATAAAGAAAGAGAATATATGTGTTTTAATTTTAATAAAATGGAGAAGTGAGAGTGTTTTAGATATAGAATGTTTTATGGATGTTCAAATGAGGTCACTATTATTAATTTAACTGAACTGCTTTACTTTGTTACAAAAGATCTCTTATGAAGTAGAAGTAATCTATTAATGTATGTAATGTAAAAACAAAATGCATAAACAAAACTTTTAAATAACTGGAAAAATGGGAAAATTTAGGAAGCAGGAAGTTAAATGACTTTCTCATTTATATAGTATGCATGTGAAAGGAATCAGGACTTGAACACAGGACACTTGTGACTACAAGTCCAATGTTTTATTTATTTTTTCTTTTCTTATATAGTGCTAATAGTATTAATATTAGTGACTCATTTAATAATAATATTTTAATTAAATATTTATCTTTGAGCCTATAAAAATGAAAATTAACTTTTATTTATAAAATACAGATCATTTATCATCATAAATTTTATTAATAACTCATTAATTTATAGCCAAATAATTTTAATCTAGGGGTAGATAGGGCATTTTGAATTATAGGATTATCATGGTGAGAGTTCATCAACATGGGAAATCAGTACTTGTCTATTTCTGCTAAATTAAAACAGTCTTAATTTGATATTTTAAATTATCAAATGAAAGTCACTTTAATAAACTTGGCATATTGTACAGTAATGTTCTTTTTCAAAAGAGGCTATTACATTACTATTGAAGGTGGCCATGCAGTCCTATAAACACATGTTGGCAACTGGAAAAGAAAATAAGAGAAGGATTTAAGAAGTACTACGGAGAGGGAATGGGCAGGACTTGGGAAATGTTTAAGATTGAAGTGTACTTCATGGGCATTTAGAGTGAATTATTCAGACACTAGCTAGCTTAAGCTAGTGATGCATATTTAGAATTGGTGAAAACCAAATATAAATGTTGACTACATAAGATTTTTTGTTAAGTGAAAGCCATTTCCTTTTATCTAAATAGGAGGTTCATTCCAGAATGAGAAGACTGAGTCCTTGTTAATCTCAGTAAATAGCTTCAGAGATAATATGACAGTCAACAATTTCCAAGTCATCACTTTGTTATCATATGAAGTGCTGTCAGTGTTTTCCTCTGAGAGAAAATACAGTATTCTCCATTTGGCATTTAAAACCTTTCACAGTCTGGCTGCAATAGTTCTCCTCTACTACATTTTTCTATTCATCCAAACTGGCCTCCTTGCTCCTTCTTCCATGCAACACTCCAATTCCCATCTCCCTTCCTTTGTAGACTATTCCTCATACTTGTAATTCATTACTGTCTTACCTCTGCCTCTCAGAATCCCTAGTTTACTTCAAAGTTCAGCTGGAGTGCATTTTCCTTCAGAAGGCCTTTCCTGAATCCCAAAATGTTAGTATTTAATTTCCAAACTTTTCTTGCACTTCCCCTGTGTGTGTGCACACATGCGCATATGTGTGTGCGTGCATGTGCCATTTCCCTGATAGAATATAAGCTCCCTGGAAACAAGGACTGGTAGTAACGATTAAATATTTATAATGCCAAAAAAATCAAAATATTGATAAGACTTTTAAAAACCAATAATGAAAAAGAAGATATAAGTGACATGAAGATGGGGTTGGACCTTTTTAGTGTTAACTATTAAAAAATTGTTCATGGAAAATATCAGGGAGTAGTAATCAAATAAACACTAAGCTCACAAGTTATATAGAAATTTTTCACCAGAAGCAAATTTTACATGCTTAAGCAATAAATCTATGCAAAGTTCTGTTTGATAATGGAAATACTGGTAAAATTGGAGCAGTAGTACATATTGCTATCCTCTATCAAAAAGTTTCTTATTTTATGTATTTTGAAGAGAAAAAATAACATTTCAGAGTTTTCATTTGTCTTGATGGGGTTTGGGTAGTTAATGGGCATAGTCTGCTTTTTGCTGGTGCATTATATTAGCACATTTTAGTCTCTCTGTTGAAAACACAGTAACCTCGTCCTGTACCATCTCTTTGCAAATAATTCTACATTGATAAGAAGCATAGAATTGCCTTTTTGAAACCACCTGAATTATGAATGACCAAATAGCAACTTTTGATCCCAGAAACACTTTTCTCATTAAAAAAAAAGAGAATGTAAACCCAGTTCTTATTTCTCATTATACAAATAGTAGCTCTGATCCTTCAGCAACGAAGTTGCTTTTAAGCTAAGAATGCCTATTATGGATGAGCATCCATCTTCTCTGTCACATTCAACAAACTCTGACTGAGGAATGGACATGAATTTGCATATAGCACCTCATGGTATTCCTGGAATGAAGAACTTCATTCCATTAGCTTTTGGTGCTGACTATGGGAATTTTCTTGATCACTGCTGAACTTGAAATAAAGGAGACAATTGCTCCCATCAACAATTACCAGAATTCTGTGTGCTCAGGATACAGCAATTCTAAGATGCCTTATATGTATAATGAAGCACACAACTTCAATGCAATAAAATCATTGTCTTTCATCCCCCACCCCAATCCTCACCCCGATGTACTGTTTTTTTTCCTCTGTACTCTTCTTCTGGAAGACCCATATTTTAAGGTAAAGTCATTTTACACAAATCTATGCCTTTGGAAGAAACAGCATTCTATGTAATCCTGCATTTTCATTATGAATTTTTGGATCATCACAAGTTCCTGACATAGTTTCAGAAAATTTGAAAGTTGTTGTTGGTATGAAGAGGCAGGAATGTCTGACGAGGAGCATCCACCTCTAAATTTGTGATCCAATGACTTCTTATGATTTTGGTTAATATAAATGGCAATGCCAATTCTTTGCTGATTTTACCTTAACAAAATATGTAGAACATATCCCTATGGCAGAGAAGAGGCACCCTCACAAAATATGGTATTAAAATATACATGTGTAACATGTGCATTGTATCAGTAAGACAATAATAACAATGTAGATGATAATTGTCAAAATGCCTATGTGGTTCCGCATCTCAAAGTATATGAAATTCTTTACATAGAAGGTAGAAGACGGAAACCTTTTATTCAGACACCAGAGAACCATATTTCACAAGCCATTTACCCAATCTATCAGAGCAGTAAAACATTCAACGCATAATATCACAAAATGGAGCTTTGCCACCCCAAAACCTCTCCGACCCCCTCCTGGGGTCTTCCTAAGAACAAACTCACAGTACAGCTAGCATCAAAGTCTGTTCAGCTCTATCACAACAGCCCTTGGCAGCCATTAGCAGCTATAACTGCTCTCTCTCTCTCTCTCTCTCTCTCTGCATTTCCTGTGACATAGCTTCCTTTTCCTGTCAGGAAGCTCCTCCCACCAAATGTGACTTAGGCTTTCTGTGATGTAAGCAGGTCACATGGTTTATTAATGTATGGGAAAAATCTTCAAATCTAAATTGCTACTACATCCATTTATTTGTATATGTATATAAATATATCTTCCTCCATATATACATATACATTCTATGTGGGCATACATAATATATACCACATATGTGTATACATAAACTTTTAATTTATACATACATGTGTGCCTATATGTACATGCACTCATGCACATGCACACATAAATCCCACACTTTATTGTGACTGTGTTATTGGTAGGAGAATGTAAATGAGAAAATTACAGCTCAATAAGCTTAACTAATTTGCTTAAGTCACATAGAAAGGATAATAGAAACTATGAGATAAAACGTCTTTTTATTCAAATATCTTCAGCCATGTTACTATGAAGAAATATAAAGAGTGTTAGACTTGGAGTCAAGATGATTCTAATTCAAATTCTCTCTTTGACACTTAATAACTATTTGGTCATGGCAAAGTATACAATGCCTGGCATCTGCAAGACCTAAGTTCAAGGGGGCAGCTAGGTGGCACAGTGAGTAGAGTCCCAGCACTGGAGTCAGGAGGACCTGAGGTCAAATCCGACTCCAGACACTTGACACATGTACTAGCTGTGTGACCTTGGGCAAGTCACTTAACCCCAATTGCCCTGCCAAAAAGCAAAAAAAAAAATTAAATAAAAGACCTAAGTTCAAATTCAAATTCAGACACTAGCTCTGACAACCTGGTCAAGTGATCCAACCTCTTATTTTTCTCATCTATAAAATAAGTATAGAAATACCAGGGACCTTGCAGGGCTGTTGTGAGGATTGGATGAGATAATATTTTTAAAGTATTTAACATAATACCTGGCACATAGTAGATGCTGTATAAATTCTTATTGCCTTTCCTTTCTTGTTCTGCCAAATGGAAAAAAAAAATAAGGCCCATAGTTAAAATTACCTCTCACAATTTCTGGGAGGTTAAATGAGATAACAAAGGTAAGCTGTGTTGCAGAATTTATACCTACTACTATATAAATGAAAGTTATTATAATAACTCTGCCTCAAATACTTTAATTTAATTTAAATGCAGAATTCTAAATATCATATAAGATATGTTATTAAGCAAATGTATATGTTGATGTACAAAAGCTATGTCTAGGGAAGACAATGAGGAATCTTCTCTTCGGCACTATATTTAGGTGTTGCTGATAGGACTTAGAATCGTTTAGTGGGGTACTGGAAAACATTGCTTAGGACCTAATAAACAAGGATGATAATTGTAATAAGAAACTACTAAAATCATGGGTTGTGGGGAATCTCTCCATTGCTCTGATCTCTTAACCAATAGAAATGGCTTTGAGCTGGTATCTTTTTTATCTCTTGGCCTTCCCTCCCCTGCTGAGATAATTTTTGCACTAATCCAAGGTAGAATAATTCTCCTTTGTAGCTCTATTATAAGCTATCTCCTTAGCTTGTCTGTGTATCATAACCTGGGTAATACGAATTCTTACTTCTCTTGGTTTCTCTTGTGTGACTTGGATACACATTGTGGACATACAGTGAACTGGCCTAGCATCAGGTAGGCAAGAACTAGGCTGGAATTAATTTAAGATTTAAGTTTCAATAATCCCTGCATATTCTCTCTTAGTAAAGACCAGCTTATTATTGTTATTATTATTGTTATTAAATACTATTTTTTCTTTCTTCCAGTGAGTCTAAATGGCTGAAATTTTTTAAAAAGATATGATCTGCGAACAATCACCAAGTTCAAAGGGAAAAAACAAACAAACAATGAACTTGTGGTGAATGTAGATAGGGAGTGGTATATTACAAGTGGTAACTTATGAGTGAGATGTGGCATGAAGAATAGCAAGATATAAATATTGGCATCTGTTTACTTATGTGTGCATGGTGTGCATGTGTGTGTGCATGTGTGTGTAAAAAGGGAGATGAAGTATTCACTCTTTGAGAGTGAAGGCTAGTTCCACATATACACTGTTATATGCCAGACAGTCTTATAATATAATTATTTTTATGATGAGAGCTTCTTCCACCAGTATAGATCGTTGTTCCATCTAAAACTTAGGTGACATATCAGAGTGCTTATAGGAACAAACTGACTTGACCCTAGTAAGAGAGGTAAGTGTCAGTGTTGGGATTTGAACTCAAGGCTTCTGGTCTCTAAGTCCAGCACTCCATTTGCTAGGTCACTCTGTCTTTCTGCAGTAGCGTCGAAAAATATCAAACAAACAAATAAAATGGAGGACAATATGAAAGGCTTAGGTTAGATCCTTTGTGGAATATGAAGACAATTTGGCTACTTTTTCTCCTGTACGTTACTCTTTATTCTGGGTCACCCAAGCTATTTTTGACTTTATTGGCAACTGTTTCCTTTACCCACCCACTCAATCTCACTTTTAACAAGAAAACCTAGAATTTTAAGCCAGTTTATGTGTTAAGTGAGCTTTTCCTTGGAGACTACATTTAGAAGCAGCTAGGTGGTATAGAGTGTTAGAAACAGGAAGACTTTAGTTTGAATAATGTTTCAGAAGCTTACTAGTTATGTGACCTAGGGAAGTCACTTAATTTGTCAGCTTCTGTTTCCTCACCTGGAAGATGAGGCTAATAATATCTCCCCAAATAGAGTTATTTTGATAAGCAAATGAAATTGTATCTAAAAATATTTTGCAAACATTTAAGCACTATGTAAACGTTGCCTGTTATTAGGAATACAGACTTTACCAGTGATTCCTGTACCAGTCAATAACTTCGATATGATGTATTGTCTTAAGAAGTTGCATAAAGCACTTAGTGGTTAAGTGAGTCACTGAGTGTCAGAGGGAGAACTCCTACCCAAGTCTCATTGGTTGAAGATTAGCTTTCTCTCCAGTATACTATAGTGCCTTTGAAATAGTTATCATTATTTTTTAATCATTCTGACTGAATTGTATTAGCATTCATACAATTTTAGGCTGAGGGTACATTTAAAAGATGCTGCCAAACTGGGTTTATGTTTATATATTCTCTTTAAATTAAGAGTGATGTTGCAAAATATGTACATATATATAAATGTATGTATATATGAATGCATATGTACATATATATATATACACACACACATACATATGTCTCAATGTAATAAAGTCAATATTTCTAAACACTGAATTCTCTGGTGGTGAGTAGGCTATAAGTGATAGAAGTATAGGTTGTGTGTTTTGAATATAAAAATTCTGGGATGTGTTTACATTATTTTTCTTGAAAGTGAAATTTTAATCTCCAAATATAGAAACACCATTTTATCTCCTTTTTTCAATTAAAGATTTCAATAGGAATTACAATTTCCAACTCTCTTACAACAACTACATTTAATTAACCTTCACCACATATACATTATAGTTTCATATGGGAATACAGCATGAACTAATTGATCATGCATAATTGACATAATGAAAATTTTAAAAAAATATATGTGGCCAAACTTTTCAAATTAGTTTAGACTTTTCAAAAGATTTTGAAAGAACTTATTTAGCCATGTTTTCCATCGTGATTAATTTGATAAACAGTGAAACATTCTTTATTATCAGAAGCCAATTTGCAAACAAAATATTAGATTTTCATATTAGATAATATCCATTTATTTTTTCCTCAGACATGATAAAATACCATCATTCCAGTGAAAACCAGTCTGAGATCTGATCAACTATATTCAGTTTCCTTTGTCAATGTCTTTCATTAAACAATTCATTACTTGATAAAAGGCTGTTGCTATTGTTTTTTAAATGAAACTTAAGATGTTAATGAGTCATTTGACAAACACTATGATTATTTTCTTAATCCAAAAATATTTAAAATGAATTCTCATGTAGAGAATCATAATCATGTACATTACTGCTTGTCTAGAGTAGTATCACTGACTGATCTTGACACTTCTCTGCCATGAGGAGAGTCAGCTCTATACATAAAAGGGAGCAGAATAACAAGAATATTAGGCTTTGAATAGGAGACCAACTTTGAATTTGTCTCTGTTGCCAATTACCAAGTCCTCTCAGGTTGCACATCTGAAAAAATAGACTTGTGATATCTGTCATTTTGAATGCATAGGCTTGTCGTGAACTCTAAATTAAATAATGAATGCAAATCTTTTTGCAGCTTAAATCTATTATTGAAAGGTCAGCTGTTGTGGCAGACATGTTGTTCATGTTTACTGTTGTTAGAAAAGGTGACCATTATAAAGGTGTAATTTGAAGGATGATCAGGAGCCAACAAAATCTTTACCTCTAACTTGTCATGGCAAACCTTTCTTCACCTATATAGCCCAAAATCTTGAGTCTTTAAGACAATAATACTTCTTTAAAAAAAAAAAAAGCAAGAAAAAGACAGTCAAAAATGCGTTTTTAATTATGAGGGCTGAAGATAGAGGGAGCACTTTTGGCTGTCCTTTATTAATTATATACAGTTCATACTTAGCTTTCTGACAATCTTAGATTAGCACATTAGTGTGGACTAGTTTAATAGGATAATCAGTTTTTTATCATTAGAAGTCCCTTACAAATAGTCTTGAATGCCTTAAAGAGAAATTGTATGTAAAGAGCAATGCCAAACCAGGCAAATGGCAACTAGGGAGGTCCGAGGGGTTAGGACAACGTCTGGGGTTAGGCTGATATATGGGATGAAGAAAGACAATATAAGAATGATGTGGCCACAGATATGAGGGTTTTGGGTTAAGAAAGGAAAGGGAAGATTTACTTATGCAACTACAGGGGATGGAAGATGGACATATGGAAGAAAGTCACCAAAAATGTAAGTTTGAAGATCAAAGATTGCCAAATTCAAATTTTAAATTTGGATGAATTTCAACCATAATAATTTCAGACAAAGAGAGAAAAATAATTAAGCAACCATAGAAAAGTTCAGTCTATTATCTTAGAAGCTAAGTCGTAAGAGGAAGATTTTGGAAGTTTAGACAGTGGGTATTATCAATCGCTATGAAATACTGTGCTATGATTAAATTCCACATTAATCTCCAAGTTCTAAATAAAAACTATGAAATTACATTTTCTTGTGAAAAAATTAAAAAGTTAAGCTTAATTCTTTGTTTTTTTCCCATTAAAGAAAATTATCTCATGCTTTTTTTTTATTTTAGAAATATTTACTACACGTGATAGATTATCAAAAACTCTATTCTTTTCTGTAGCTACCACAATATATTACTGAGCATAAGGCCAACTAGAAAAATACCCCAAACCATGCCCTCAATTATCAGGAGATATGAAAATTGAGGGCATTTTTCACATAGCATGGAGTAGATGAACTTTGAATTTAACCCCTGGAGAAAGCTTTTCTTGGATAAGTGAACTGTAATCTTATTTTACCTGGAAAAAATTCTCTATGCCACTTCCTACCTATGGCCCTTCTGTTTTGTCAATCCTTTTTTTCATAGGAATCTTAGACTCTACCCGCTAAAGACATCCTGGATTCTAAGATTGCCATATGTTACGCAGAACCAAGCCTGTACACATTATCCCTGTAATTTCCACACAATCTCCATATATTTGATCATCTACTATCCTTTCTGTTTCATTTCAAGTCATGTAGTCATTCAGGGTTAAGTTTAAAATAGTGTTCAGATAGTTGTTTTTAGGGAACAATTCATGGAGGATCCTTGAATTCACTTTCTTCTCTATTGATCCAAATCATCATAATAGAAATCACTTATAGAAATCTTTAAGCATTCCTAAATATTTTAATTGCCTCATTTTACATTCACAACAGAAGGGTGGAGGTACAATAGTTATTCGCATTTTAAACATGAGGAACATGAGGCAGACAGAGGTAAAGTGATCTGCCTAGGATCATGTAAATGCCTGGATTTGAATTTGAGCTCAGGACTTCCTGCTGTGCCTGTGAAGTTGTTTGTTTTTTCAAGAGAAGTTAAACTCCTCAGGACACAAAATTGTGTGAAAATTATATTTACAAATCTCACTGTAGGTTTCCTGATCCTATAGGTGGCATGTGTGAATCTTTGCAAAGTAATAAAAGACCTTGGAGGTTGTGATCTTTTAGTCAAAGTTAAAAGCAATTACCATGGTTCTCTTTCTGTCTCTCTCTCTCTCTCTGTGTGTCTCTGTCTCTCTGTCTCTCTCTTTGTCTCTCTCTGTCTCTCACTTTCTCTCTGTCTCATTTTTCTTTGGGAAATATAACAATGTATTCTGGGTTTTAAGAAATGTTTTGAAATGAAAATAACTCTGTGTTCAAATATAACCAAATAATAGATGCAAAGCTTGTCTGCTACACCAGACGGATGCCTTGTTGAGCTTGAAACCCATCCAGAGAATTCTGCCAGCCTGCTTTTTACCTACTTTCCCCACAACACAACTTTTCAAATGTATAACAAAATAGATACTTTTCTTTCTTGGGAAATTGTGTCTGTAATAAAATACCATGTTTTCCTTTTGTTGGCTATAGGAGTGATAGTGAAAATGACCTTGAAATATTTGTTGTTGTTGCATTTTGTCCTTTGTTTTTGAAGAGGATTAATGATATCACAGGTGATATCTTGACTTCTGTGTGGATTGGATTTAAGAGAGGAAGCATTACATGAAGTTGTCAGCCTAACCTTCTTTATCTGAGTCATTGAAGTCCAGTGGCAAGACAAAGGTCAGGACAACTGGCAATGGCCCAGGATGGAGGACATGACTTTGGCATGTCCTCAATGGTCAATGTCTGACCAACCTCTAAGCATTACATAGCACTTGCTTTAGCCACCTGCATAGCCATAGAGCAAATTATTCTCATCTGCCCTTTCCATTGGGGGAAGTCTTCACATACTTGGCATCAACATTCCCATAACTCACCAACAGATTTGAGATCTGTTGGTTACCCACAAATTGGGTACTATTGAGACAGTTTACTGGGGTGTGGCCACTAAGTATGCTATAGTCTTTTGGAACCACAGGTGAGAGTTAAGTGAATCAGAGGGATGTCAAAGGTGGCTGAGCAGCCCTGAAAAGGGCTTGACAAGCCCTCATATCTGAGGTGCTAGTCCTCCTAAACAACCCATATATCATTTGAAATATATACTTCTTCAACAAAAGAGGAGGAAGAAAAACAGTAGAAAAGGAGTTATGGCTATCATTATATCTAAGAGAGTATTTAAGACCAGACCTCAATTTTGTGATATGAAAAATATTTCTTCTTATTACTTAGTTAAACTTCAACGGAAAAGCTCTGATATGAAATGGGGGATGTTAACTGAGTCTTTTGAGTTTTGGAATTCACAATTGCCTTTTACTAGATTTTAAGTGAAAATAATTTAATAAATTTCATGTTTTACTGTTCATACCTTATCTGGTTCATTTCAGCTCCAAATCTTGTGCTCTCTGTTACATGACTTATAATTTTCACTACACATGCATTTTAATTTCAGAATCACATGAGTTTAAGAAAAAAAATCTCAATATGATGCATGCCTATTTTTAATACCCAGTATTAACTTTCTTATTGTCATATTTCAGAATTTGGGAAGAGGGAGAGGAAGAGAAGAGAAGAGAAGAGAAGAGAAGAGAAGAGAAGAGAAGAGAAGAGAAGAGAAGAGAAGAGAAAGAAAAAGTATTAGCCAGGTTTGGGACATGATTTCATGCTATCTATGAAGCATGTCATGGCATGTATAGGCCTCATTTAAAACATATCTCAAGAATCGTGATGCATTTCAGGAAATTTCATCCATTTGACACTATAAGTTCCCAAAGCCAATAACTGCTCACACATTATTCTAGCTCTGTTTAGTTTTAAAATGATTGTACATATATATGTCTATTTCTGTTTGTTATAAATTTAATTCATATTCATAATAGTTGTTTGCAAGTTTTAAATGAAAGTATATATTAACCATTTTTATGAGGTAAATTTATATACTGTATATACTGCTATGCATTCTGTGTACCTTCTATCAATGAAATTGAACTTTATAAAACTGGCTCTAGGGAATAAACTGTCATTTTTTGATGTTACAGAACAAATTCTGGCTTGTAGTCCCCCTGAATCAATGTTTTAAATTTCTTTTTTATGTGGAAGATTAATGGCTCCCCTATATCACTGGTAAGCTTTTATTCATAATTTCATTTTGTAACTAATGCTCATTTTATCTTATTCTGTCTTAAAAATGAAACACAAAAAGGAACATAAGGATTCAAATGATATCTTTTCATCCAGTTTCTGAAGGCAAATAGTTCAGTAAAGTTTAAAAGACACTGGATTTAGAAGTTCAGAACTTAGGTTCAAATATAAGTTGCTCAAAGTCATTAGCCTCATTCT
The DNA here is from genome assembly GCF_011100635.1 of Trichosurus vulpecula. Taxonomy (NCBI): domain Eukaryota; kingdom Metazoa; phylum Chordata; class Mammalia; order Diprotodontia; family Phalangeridae; genus Trichosurus; species Trichosurus vulpecula. The sequence continues at coordinate 122,236,422 of NC_050578.1, read as the reverse complement.
CTCTTCCAGAGTCATCAAAGTCCAGTGTCAAGATGAAATTCAAGACCCCTGGCAATGTCCCAGGATGCAGTGGATGACCTTGCCATCTTTGATGTCTGGCCAGTCTGTAAGTGCTCCAGTGACTGCTTTAGCCACCTTCATGTCCATTGGAACAAATTGTTTTCATCCACCCAATCTTTGGGAAGAAGTCTTCACGTTGTTAGGGTAGACATTCCCCTAACTCACTCATGGGTTTGAAGTCTGTCAATTACCCCAAATTGGTTTATTCCATATGCCGAAATGCTAGGGTATGGTTCCTGTACATACTACAGCTTCTTGGAGCCAAATGTGAAAACTGACAAATGCACACCAAAGGTGGATAAGCAGCCTTGAAAAGGACTTGGTAAGCCCTTGCACCAGAGGTCCTAGACCTCCATTATCAACACATACTCTCCATCATAAGAATTGTGTTCTTGAGAAAGGGAAGGATGGAGGGAAGGAAATAAAAGTATTATAAATGGGAAAAAATCTCAAAATCTATTTAGTGCAAAACCACTATTGAAGTGGAAATTCTTTTTGCCTTTTGGTTTTGTTATATTATTTGTTATTATTTTTCTCCATTTTGGTACATTCTTCTCTATAGGTATAAAGACATAGAAATATGAACATGAATAGCCTGGAAGACATAGAAAAACTCTTTTGAAATACCAGTGTTTAAAATTCACCTACAGTGGGGTTTCAAAACTTGGAGACACCAGATCCAAAATATCTATAAAGGACAGAAAAAAATTTAAAAAAATTCATCTATTTTCTCCACTAACCTCTATCTAAAATTTAGAACTTCATTAATTTCTTAATGTAATAGAAAAAGAAAACAGTGTCTGGGAAAGTATTCATAGGCTTCACTGGAATGCCATAGGGGGTAAATATCTCTCTCTGTCTCTCTCTGTCTCTCTCTCTCTGTCTCTGTCTTTATCTCTGTCTCTGTCTCTCTGTTTCTCTGTCTCTCTCTATCCTTTTCTTCCTCTCCGCCCCTGTCTTTCTCAGTCACACACACACAAACACACATACACATGTTAAAAATCTCTAGGATAGTGAACATATACCAGCTTTAGTGTTGGAGCATGTTTTCAGAGATTAGAGCTTGAAGTTCTTATGCATTATGTGCCAGAGAGAGAGGGAGAAAGAGGACTGTTAACTTTATGGCTGTCACTGTTGGTCAATCTGGACTGTACTATCTGTCACTCTTTTACCATATATTAGCTTGGGGGAAAAATTATCATCATTCCAGAGAAAGAATGACATTATCAATAGAAAATAATACATTTTTTCAAATGCCTTACTTTGTTTCTATCAAATCTGTGCACACATACCTGACATTTTTTTACAAGATGAACACCATAGATTTAGAGCAAGTAGGGCCATGAAGGTCACCAGGCAAACCCTAGACAGATGAAGTAAGTTCTTCAAGTTCACAAAGATCATAAGTGACAGAGCCATGATTTAAACCAAGGACTTCTTACTCTAGATCCATAGCAATTTCCTGTACCCTTTGGGACCCTGCTTCAAAAGTAATTCGGTGATTTGTCTATAGTTGGCACTTAATAAATGCTTGTTGAATGAGGCCAGGTTGTTGAATAACTTAACTTAGTCCTTAGATTAGAATGACAATCATATGTCAAACCGCAGGCATGCTAGACATTTGTTTACTAGGCAAGATAAGTTGCTGGAGAGTCTGTCTCTTTGCTAACTCATCTATTAAAGCATGTCATCAGTTTACCAAGGGGGGGGAGAAAAAAAGAATGCCACCATGGAGATCAGAAAATTTAAGCAGTTGTCTTTTGTGCACATTATTTTGGTGATTTTGGTGTACTTCCCTACCACGAATGCCAAATAAGATTTAAAAAAAAAAAGAAGAAAGAAACTTGCAGGTGTATCTATTTTTTATGCTTAAAATAAAATACAAACTAATGAGATAAACAGAAAAAAGTATTTTCTTCTTTGTCTGATTTGAGCTTCCCCCAAATAATGATTTTTTTCAACACTTCTAAGATATAAAACTGTTGCATTTCCACAGTGAAAGGTAAATAAGATGGTTTATCTCCATTAGGGTTGCAGAGTATTTCCAGCATGCCATTTATCTATATTTTTATATATGTTTTTGAAAGCAAAAGTTCTGGGCCAGCTAAACTACTTCCAGAAGTTAGCAATAGTAAACATAGCTCTCATAGCTATGATTTCAATTGAGTTCGATTTGCTGAATTGAATTAGATTAAATTCATTTGTTGTTTACTTATTTTAATACTTTGACAAAAATATAGCATGACTTTAATTTCTTTCCCCAATTTTAAAAGAACAGAAAATTAGGCAGTCTTTCAGATTAAAATATAGAAATTTCGTATCTGGCTTATGGAATATAGAATTCTGAATTTTGGCTTCCATGATCCTAAGAAATATCAAAATCAATATTGATAGACAAAAAAGATATGACTTATTTTCATATTTCTAAATGCAAAGCAGTTTGAGAACATAGTCACCAATCCAAAGGTGACCTTAAACAAACTATTTTTAAGTAGTTAAAGTTTTATACTTAATAATCTGAATATGTCCTAATTTCTTCCTTCCTTCACGATGCATCCTTAATATGTCTGCCCATCTCCTTTTGCCCTGTTAGGTTTCTACTTTGAAGGTTATAATGTATTGTAGTGGAAATCACAAACTTTGAGACAGGAGGGAGCTGAGCTCAAACCCTAACTTGAATGTTTACTAGCTATTTGTCCATGAACAAGTCTCTGACCTTCAGTTGTTGTTTTCTTTTTATAAAGGTTTCAAAATGCTGATAAATAATAGTACCTGCATTAAAAGATTATTGTAAGTTTCAAAAGAGATTATGTATTTAAGCATACTGTAAACCACAAATTAATACATTAATATCCACTTTTATCATTTTAAGTGTTTTGGAGAGTTTCATTATCTAAGGCCTACCTTCCCTAGTCCTACATCCTGATGTTATACCTGTACATTCCTAGGGCCCTCATAGATGGGCTCCACAAAATCTTACCTTTCAAGATCAGTCAAATTTTCAGGTTTCTTTGCCCAATGCCTAGGTTGTAGTGTTCTCCAGTGCCTCCAAAAAGAGATGATTCTCAATATTCGTATCATCCAACCCAATAACCAATAGAGTAAGAGGAATGATATTACTACTAATAATAACAACAAATATCTGTCTCCTGTCTGCTACGTTCCTGGTATCATGTTAAGTGTTTTACAGTTTTTGTCTCATTTGGTCCTCACAATAACCCTGGGGAGGTAGGTACTATTATCACTCCCATTTTACAGATGAAGTAACTGAAGGTAAAATGATTTGTCCAAAGTCACACAACTACTGATTCTCTGAGGTGGGATTTGAACTTGAGCTTTCCTGACTACGGGCCCTGTAAACTATTTACTCTGCCATTTAGGATGGGTAAGAGATTGGGGAACAAAAATGGTTCAAACTTCAGAAAAGCACTGGATGGAATGGAGTCACTTAAGCTTGTAGAGAGATTTGCCTTGGCAAAGAGAAGAGTCACTTCATCATGAGACACAGTGGTGAAGGTAGAGATAGAACTCCTTATTTTTTGTCCCAAATCCTCAGTTCTTTCAACCTTTTTAAATTTTTTTTTAAATTTTATTTTACCAGAACACAAATACAATATAGAGAAAAGAAACAAAAGCATATCATAAACTTAAATATTGAAACTAAAATATAAAGTAAAAAAGAAAAAAAGCATGCCATTTGCATAGCATAACATAGGAGAGGATTCAGAATATGTAACAATAAATTTTCATTTCAAGGAAGCCTGTATGAAAAATAATATACCTTGTGTTGAGAATGGTTCATCTTTTCTTTGCTTCCTTGTGTTTTCTTTTGTTCTCTGCTGTGTGCTTTTTAACTTTTTCTTTTTTCCCCACCCCCACACCCCAGAAGGCTACAATGCAATTTAGATATGTTTCTTGATATATATACACATATAGACATATACATACACTTATACATATATACATGCATATATAGACATATACATTCCCAAACATACTCTACTTCTGATCTTTGTTTTTTATGTTTGTACATATCTCATGTTTCCTATCCCTCCTGCCTCCTCTACTTTACTTTTACCCACTACATCACCTTTATATTACTTGCCTACCCCCCTCCTCTACCAACCATCCTGCCCTCCTCTCACTTGCCTTCCCCACTCTAAGGATCCCTTCCCTATATTCAAATTCCCATTAACCTAAACTCACTTTACCTATCCCCACATTCTTCCCTCCAAAAATCCCTCTCCTATCCCAATCCCTCCCTTGTCCTCTCCCCCCTCACTATAACCCTATCATTTTATTTCTTCTAAATTGAGAAGACTTTTATACTCTTCTAAATATATATGTATTGTTGCCTCTTAAACCCATTCCCAATGAAAATAGGTAATCAGAACTACCAGCCCTCCTCCCCCATCTAAATCCTCTATACCCTTTCTTCCTCTTGCACCTCTTTTGTATAAAATAGTTACTCGTTTTTAGCTGTTGCTAAATGGTTTTAATTTTTAAGTTCATATCATAATTGGGTTTATCCCCCTTTTTCTTATGAGCTTGACAATTATTAATAGGAATCTCAGACATGCACTTTACATTTTATGTTATATAAAAGGTAAACAGTCTGTCTTTCTGAATCCTTTAGAGTCAGTCTTTGGTATGTGCCTTATGTTTCTCTTGGTTCTTGTATGTCGAATCTTCTATTAAGTTGAGGATTTTTTTTAACAAAGTCTTGAAAGTCTGAGGGTTTGTCAAATGTCCATTTTTTTGTTCATTCAAGATAATACTTAAATTGAAAGGGTATGATATTTTCAGCCAGAGTCCCAGATCTTTAGTTCTTCGATATACTGCATTCCAAGGCCTGAGATCCTTTAATGTCTCTGCTGCTAGGTCTTGTATAATTCCAATTATGGCACCATCATATTTAGATTGTTTTAATCTTGATGCATTTAATATTTTATCCTTGAGCCGAACTGTGAACTCCTTCCACTCCCGCAGCTTTTCCCACTAACCTTCTCCGCTGTCTTTGGTGTTTGTGGGTTGAGAAGTCTAGTAACTGCTGCAGCTCACTGATTCAGGGTGCTGGAGTATGCTCCAACTGACTCCTGGTCTGGTTGGTCCATGAAGCTCACGCTGGGCTCTGCTCTGCTCCGCTCCTCTCCTAGCTCCCAGCTCCCAGCTCCCAGCTCCGTGTGGGATAGACCTCACCCAGAGACCATCCAGGCCGACCTGGGCTAGAGCCCTGATTCCCTCTGCTGTTTTGTGGGGTCTGCAGTTCTAGAATTGGTTCAGAGCCATTTTTTATAGGTTTTTGGAGGGACTCGGTAGGGAGCTCACTGCTTTCCAGCTGCCATCTTGGCTCTGCCCCTTAGATCTCCTTTTCTAATTGGTTGATTTTCCTTTCATAACATTCTTGTTTTTCTTGGATTATTTTTATTTTTTTTTTAGTTTTTCCTTCATCAATGTCATTTCATTTTTAAAGTCTTTTTTAAGATCTTCTATAAATTCTTTTTGGGCAACTGACTATTTGACACTGCTCTTTGGAAGTTTCTTTACTTCAGTATCCTCCTCTGAAGATGAACTCCTGTCATCTTTATTCCCATAATAGTTTTCTGTGGTGGGATTCTTTCTCTTTTGCCTGTGCATTTTTTGTGGTAATAACTTGATTTTTGTAATCACCTCTAGCCCTGGGGTATGGGAAATGGTGTCTCTTGCCCCAGCTCTTCACTTCTCCCTTCTAACCTGGAACCAAAGCCAAACCTTCAACCTCCTTTCTGCCCCACTGCTTCTGCACTCACCCAGCAGCATGTTCTGGTTCCTTCTCACCCCCACCGCTCCTTGCAGCACAGGTAGGTCTGGAGTTCTTCATCAGCAGATGTTCCCTCAATCTTCCTGAGCTCAAATGCATAACTCCCCTCCCTATCCTGGGCTGAAAAGTTCTGGTGGCTGGGGCAGAGGCAGCCTCTCAGACCAACTAACCCCAGGACTTCCCGCTAGTTGTTTAAGTGGCTTGCCATCACAACAGAACCAAGCCTGTAGGTGTTTACTCCTCATAAGGAGCAAACTTTGTCCTGGGAATTTTCTTCAGATTTTCTGAAACTGTCCCAGGAAGATCCTGGTTGTTTCCCTGTTCTTTGTCTCCACCCACACTTTGTTCTCTCTAAGGTGATATTTTAATTCTTTTATGGGGGAAAATCTTGAGAGATGCAATTTTCTGACCTACTCCACCATCTTCCCAGAATCCTCTCCTTATCTTTTAAACTTTTGTATTATTAAATCATGGTCATCTTCTCAATATGCCAGCCTCTTAACCTTCATGTCATCTTGATTCCTCTATTGACCTCACTCTAAATCTTCTATGTATTTTCAAGCCTATTGTTTCTAAATTCTCCACATATTTTGTATAGATTAATGGTCCTTGAATGAGATGGAGGACTTTCAAGCATTCCTGATGAAAAGACTAGAGCTGAACAGAAAATCTGACTTTCAAATATAAGATGCAAAAAAGAATAAAAGGAAAAACAACAAAAATAAATCATAAAGGATTATATAAGGTTAAATTCTTTATATTTCTAAATAGGAAAATGATCATTATAACTCCTAAAACATTTCTCCTAATTAGGGCAGTTAGGAGTATATACAGACAGAAAGCAGAGGTGTGAGTTGAAAGTGATGGCATAAATATTTAAAAATATAACATTAAGTGATGAGAAAAAATGCAGTGGGAATAGGGGAAAGGGTGAGGTAGAATGGGATATATTATCCAACATAAAAGAGTCTTGAAAGAGGTTTTACAATGGAGGAGAAAATAGGGGAAGTCAGGAGAGGAACACAGGAACCTTATTCTCATCAGAATTGGCTCAAAGAAGGAATTACATATATTGTCAGTTGGGGGTATAAATCTATCTTGCCATGCAAGAAAGTAGTTAGGGAAGGGGATAAGAGAAGCAGAAGGGAGCTGATAGAAGGGAGGATGGTTTGGGGGACATAAGAGCCAGAAGCAGAACACTTTTGAGAATGGACAGGGTAAAAGGAGAGAGAGTAGGATAAACAGGGGTGGGGGAAATAGGATGAAGGAAAACACATAGTCAGTAATCATTAAGGTGAAAAAAATTACAGTGACTTTCTATGATAAAGACTTCATTTCTCAAACATAAAGAAAACCGAATCAAATATATAGAAATAGGAGCCATTCCTCAGTAGATAAATTGTCAAAAGATATGTACAGGCAATTTTCAGACAATCAAAACTACCTAGGCATATGAAACAGTGCTCTAAATCACTATGGATGAGTGAAATGTAAATTAAAACAACTCTGAACTACCACCACATACCTATCAAGCTGGCTAATGTGCTAGAATAGGAAAAATAACGAATATTGGAGTCAGTGTGGGAAAATTAAAACACTAATGTACTATTGATGAAGGTGTATGCTTATTCAACCATTCTGGAGTGCAATTTGGAACTATTCCCAAAGGGCTATGAAATTGTGCTTACTCTTTGACTAAGCATTACGACAATAGGTCTACATTCAAAAGAGATAAAAAAGAAAAGCACCTGTGTGTATAAAAATCATTTATAGCATCTCTTTTAGTGGTAAGATTCAGAGGTTGAAGGGATGCCCATCAAATGGGGAAAAGATGAACAAGTTGCATATGATTTTGATGGAATACTGTTGTGCTTTAAGAAATGATGAGCAAGATGCTCTCAGAAAGCACATGGAAAGACTTACATGAACTGATGCAAAGTGAAATGTGAAGAAGCAGGAGAATGTTGTGAACAGTAACAGCAGTATTGTATGATGACATGTTATTAATAACTTAGCTACTCTCAGCAGTACAGTGATTAAAGACAGTTAAGTAGAATTTATGATGAAAGGTGGCATCTACTTCCAGAGAAAGAACTGGTAGAACTTGAATGCAGATCAAAGATAATTTTTCTTTATTTTATTTCTTTTTCTTGTTTCTGTTTGTATTTTATTTAACAGAATGACTTACATGGAAATGTGTTTTGCATGACTACACATGTATAACCTATATAAATTGCTTGTCTTCTCAATGGGTCAGAGAGGAAGGAGAGGAGAGAAATTCAAACTCAGAAATTGAAAAAAAAGTTAAAATAGTTTTTACATGTAATTAGGAAAAAAATAAAATGTTAAATAAGATTTTGAAAAGAGTTTATCAGTAAGTGGGAGTAAAGACAAAAGCTTAGCATTTGAGGAATTGACAGTCAAGAAAAGGCTTTTTCAGAATATCAAAGAACCAAGCACAATTGTAGGTGGAGGAGAGTAGGCTATACTTAACAAATATAATACATTTTCTCATATTAACCTTGATATTTTTCTAAGATAGTTATATGAAATGAATCATAGGAAGGGATGCTAGAATGTCAGTGTTGGAAAGGATAAAAGAGATAATCTACTTCAACCCACTCATTTTATAAATTAAGCTAAATACTTTATTGGGAAAATGCACTATTTCAATAATATTAAAATAGTTTGACCTGAAAGAATCTTAGGGATCATCTATTCTAAACCACTGATTTACAGATAAATAAACTGATTTGCAAAGATGAAAAGTATCTCTCTCTTAGTGATAAAGCAGTTTCTCAATAAACTTGGAGCAATTCTCACTTTACATAACATGTGGATAATGAGGCAGATATAGAGTTTACAAACAACAACAACAAAAAGTCATCCTCTTTAAGAGTAAGAGAATTGTACTTTCCTCTCACATCTTATGTTCTCCCATCAAGGGAGAGCAGGAGAGTGCTGTGGCTGAGGTATACATTGGGTACATACTTATCTGATGTACTCTTGAGAGCACTAACTTTTTAGAATTTAAATCCTGTGCCAAAGTCATTGCCTAAGGAATAAGATGTCATGTAACATCATCCTTCCATCAAAAGGAGCAATACAAATCTGCTAGGCCCTGGTAAAATGGACTAGAATGTCAAAGGTATTTCATGGGGAGCATATTCTATATGGAAATATGGGAAAAAATCCAGATCATTATAAACTAGAGCATTTTGGGGGTGGGGGGGAGAGGACTTTAGGTATGATTTCCATGCTGTAGGGGATTTTCAATTGGAAACTTGGTTTATTAATGCAGATTATCAACTCATCAGTAATTTATACTTTTGAAATTGCTCAAGGGCCCTGAGAGATTAAATGAGTTCTTCTTGGTCACACAACTAGACAAAGTCTTAAAAAAATTCTTTCTGAGTGCAAGGCCAGACTTCAATCTAGAGTGACATACTGATTTTCACAAGTTAAATATACAATTCTTGATATTGGATATTTTTCTTTGGTTCGCATCCTACATGGGTTTTTAATTTGGAATCAGACATTTATCATTGTGATTGTTTTTTATGCTGGTGCATGATTTCTTCCATAATATATTTGAATGTTCTTATTATTTTGAAATGAAAGGGGTTGTTCCTCTATCCATATCACATCTATAATGAAATTGTTTAAGCCTTAAACCCTATAATCTCTTTGGCACCAGTTTTATGGTTCTCTATGAATCTCATAAGCAAAAATTTGCATCTTTAATTCTATCATATGTTCCCACTTTCAGAAAGCCAGCCAGATAGTTGCCTACTGCCACCTAGAAACTTTGACACTGAAGCAAAAGACATTTTTCTTCTGTTCCTGAAAGAATTTACCATACATTTAGTAGCTGAAATAAAGGGCTCTATCCATCAGCAGATACTATTCTATCAGTTTAATAAATTAAAATGTTGCCAAATAAAATTTTTCTAGTTATTACGAATAGTAAAATCCAGGGCTAGTCAATAAGAGCTCCTTTATCTGTATTTACATGGCAGTGCTAATATTGTGAGGTAGTTTGTGTCAAATATAGTAAGAATGGAATTCTCCAACAATTTCACTTCTCTCTGGTTAAAGATTTTTCATTTTATTCCCCCTTTTATTTCTTTTTAATATAGAGGAGAAAGTTCTCCACAAAAATCTCACTCTGATGTTAAAATGTGCGAGAGATAGGAAATCCATCTAATTCAACACAGAAATTGAATGTGAAAAGAACTAAGAGACCCAGGTCAAATCTGATTTTAAAATGCTGATGTATCTCCATTCACATAGTCATGCTCTGATGACTTATCATGATATAAATATTATTCTATATTCCTGAAAGCTTTGACAGTGAAGCACAGGCTCTAGGAAACTGTAACATGCTGGAAAATTTTAGAGAGCTTTCCCAATAATAGCCTGTTTATGCATTCTGATAACACAGTCTAGTAAAGTATAGGAAAGCTCATCAATAGCAGATAGTCACGAGGTAATGAATTATTTGTCCGTGGAAATACACAAAATAAAGAAAAATTCAAAAAGACCCTCAGACTTTCCAATTCTATAAAGATGGTGGCAAAGTAGTAGAAATGGGGGTGGCAGAGGAAATTAGAAGAACAGTTTATTAGCTATCTATAAATATTGGCTTAGCTATTGGTATTCTGACTGTGAGATTTTTAGACCTTTAGCCAAGTCAGACATAACACTAGAGAACTGAAAGTTATAAATATTGATATTTATAATGTAAAAATCATTTTATGGGTAACTGATTCTACTTTTATGATAGTTTTCATATAAACCATCTTATAATGATGACCATTCCTAAAAATACCACAAATGACAATTACAACTTACACAATATCTATTTTGCATGTTTTATGAAGGATTCAATGTACTATGAAGAGAATAAGATATTCATGAAAGTACAAATTAAATTAATTTTCAATTTAAAGGTAAACAAAATTCAAAATATGTCACATTTTAACTTCAGATTGTCTAAATATAATATAAGAATATCTATGTGTGTACATATTCTTGCAATATCCATATTTGTGTCTAAAATAGAAAGAGCGAGAGAGAAAGA